>NC_086444.1:138505640-138805640 GCF_028390025.1 Pseudophryne corroboree
GTGTGTGTATAGTGTGGATCAGGGAAGAGAGGTGTGTGTGTGTGTAGTGTGGATCAGGGAAGAGAGATGTCGGTGTGTGTATAGTGTGGATCAGGGAAGAGGTGTGTGTGTGTGGGTATAGTGTGGATCAGGGAGGAGGTGTGTGTGTGTGTGTGTATAGTGTGGATAAGGGCAGTTGTGTGTGTGTGTAGTGTGGATCAGGGAATAGGTGTGTTTGTATAGTGTGGATAAGGGAAGTTGTGTGTGTAGTGTGGATAAGGGAAGGGGGGGGTGTATGTAGTGTGGATAAGGGAAGGGGTGTGTGTGTGTGTATATGTGTGTGGATAAGGGAAGTGTATATATTTATTTAATGTAGATATTTATTTTTTGTGTACAGCAGGGATAAATATGTGCACTACACCACAGGCTTTATCTTCATAGACTGTAAGCTCTGGTGACCAGGGGCACACATACATACAGCTGTTATCACACAGATGGGTCGCCTTATTACTTAGCGCTGATGGTAACTTAACACTATAAGAAGCTGTAGCAATATGCTGCACACATCATACACACACCAACTACTAGTAACAGCAGGTCGTCTGTGCACACACTATGACGGGCACTACAGGTCCCAGCATGCCACTCCTATGTAATGTTTTGCACGTTACCATGGTGACAGCAGATCCGGCAACTCCGCGGCCCCCACTCGGCGCTCTCCGGCGTCTGCCCGGTACAGATGGAGACTCTCACACCGAGGCCGCCGCTCGGCAGATAGACTAGTTCCCAGACTCGGCGCGCCCGCCGCGGATTGGCTGGCGGGCGCCGGTGACGTCATCCTCCGAGGCCGGCGATTATTTTGTCGCAGGGCTGTGACGAGAGGAGGGAAGATGGCGGAGAGGAAGCGGCGATCGCGGAGAAGCAGCAGCAGTTCTAGCTCCAGCTCCTCATCTTCCAGCAGCGAGGGCGAGAAGCGGCCGAAGCGGGATGAGGAGCAGCAGCCGCCGCCGTCGTCGCGGCGGGAAGCAGAGGAGGAGGAGGAAGAAGAAGAAGAAGAGGCCTGGATCGGTCCTCTTCCCACCGAGGCCTCCCAGACCAAGAAGCGAAAAGGTGCCTGTCCCCTCATACCCTTCTATCAGTTACCACCACCCGAATAAGGGGCAAACGCAGGATTTCTAAAGGGGGGTTTCCAGATCTGTCTGTCTGTTTGTCTGTCTGTCTGTCTGTCTGTCTGTCTGTCTGTCTGTCCAATAGGAGTAAACGGCAATCAAGGAACACGAATACAGGTTGAGCATCCCATATCCAAATATTCCGAAATACGGAATATTTTGAATTACGGATTTTTTTTTAGTGAGAGTGAGATAGTGAAACCTTTGTTTTCTGATGGCTCAATGTCCATAAACTTTGTTTACTACACAAAGTTATTAAAAATATTGTATTAAATGACCTTCAGGATGTGTGTATTTGACACATAAATGAATTGTGTGAATGTATACACACTTTGTTTAATGCACAGTTATTACAAATATTGGCTAAAATAACCTTCAAGCTGTGTGTACTGTATAAGGTGTATAGGAAACATAAATGCATTCTGTGCTTAGATTTAGGTCCCATCGCCATGCCATCTCATTATGGTATGCAATTATTCCAAAATACGGAAAAATCCGATATCCAGAAGTCTTCCGGTCCCAAGCATTTTGGATAAGGGATACTCGACCTGTACTGTACATAAAACATGGAATACTCTAGTCTAAGGTGTACGTATCAGGGCCTAAGCCCCTTTGTCAGGAAACGCCTAACAAAGAGGTTTAGGTCCTGAAATGTAGACTAAAATATACCAAGTCATGTCTCTTGAGTGTTGTTTTTTTTCCCCATTGGAGTCCTGGATGTAGTTACCACTCGTGCAACGGGGCCAGGTGCCGCATCCACAATACAAACAAGAACAGCGGTACTCCCATATAGGATGCTTGTTTACACACACACACACAGCACTCCTGGACCCAAATTTCAATAATCAAAGACAAACAGCAGCTTAATTGCAAGTCTACATTGTTCCAGTGTGGATGGGCACCCAGGCAAGTTGTTTACCATTGAAGAGGAGTGGCAGTCATTTTTTTCTGAAATATATATAGTCACACACAAGTATGCATTTCTGTGTGTAAAATTATATATATATCTCACTACACGATCTGCTGGCACTCAGTGTAACAAGCCCCATATGCTCGTGTGCCCATCCAAAGAGATAATATCCAATAGCAAAAGAGGATGGCACTCAGTCTGTTTTCATAGCAAAGAGACATATGTATTGAATACTGTCTAACGCAGTGATGGCTAACCTTGACACTCCTGCTGTTGTTGAACTACACATCCCAGAATGCCCTGCCTCAGTTTTAGCATGGCCAAATAGCAAAACTGATGCAGGGCATGCTGGGATGTGAGGTTCAACACCAGCTGGAGTGTCAAGGTTAGCCATCACTGGTCTAACGTTTTCGGGGCATCAGCCCTGTCCTCAGGACTGTAGGTATTGTATTGTCCTGAGGACGGGGCTGATGCCCTGAAAACGTTAGACAGTATTTAATACATATGTCTCTGCTATGAAAACAGACCGAGTGCCATCTTCTTTTGCTAATATACTTTCTCTTACGTCCTAGAGGATGCTGGGGACTCCGTAAGGACCATGGGGTATAGACGGGCTCCGCAGGAGACATGGGCACTATAAAGAACTTTAGATGGGTGTGCACTGGCTCCTCCCTCTATGCCCCTTCTCCAGACCTCAGTTAGGTCCTGTGCCCAGAGGAGACTGGGTGCACTACAGGGGAGCTCTCCTGAGTTTCTCTGAAAAATAATTTTGTTAGGTTTTTTATTTTCAGGGAGCACTGCTGGCAACAGGCTCCCTGCATCGTGGGATTGAGGGGAGAGAAGCAGACCTACTTAAATGATAGGCTCTGCTTCTTAGGCTACTGGACACCATTAGCTCCAGAGGGTCGGAACGCAGGTCTCATCCTCGCCGTTCGTCCTGGAGCCGCGCCGCCGTCGTCCTCACAGAGCCGGAAGATAGAAACCGGGTGAGTATAAGAAGAAAGAAGACTTCAGATCTTCTCTGAGGTAACGCTGCACGCCATTGCTCCCACACACAACACACACAGCGGGCACTGAAGGGTGCAGGGAGCAGGGGGGGCGCCCTGGGCAGCAATAATAAACCTCTAGGGACTGGCAAATATATATTATATAGAGAGGCAGTATAATATATAATCCCCCGCCAGTATAGTAAATTTGAGCGGGACCAAAGCCCGCCGCTGAGGGGGCGGAGCTTGATCCTCCAGCACTAACCAGCGCCATTTGCTCCACCGCACACTGCAGAGAAGCTGGCTCCCCGGACTCTCCCCTGCTGAATACGGTGACAGGGCAAAAAAGAGGGGGGGGGGCACTTTTTATTGATGCAGTGAATGTATATTTATATAAATGCGCTGTTTGTCTGGGAATTTTGTTTCCAGTGTCAGTTGGCGCTGGGTGTGTGCTGGCATACTCTCTCTCTGTCTCTCCAAAGGGCCTTATTGGGGAACTGTCTCCATATAGATATTTCCCTGAGTGTGTGGGGGTGTCGGTATGCGTGTGTCGGCATGTCTGAAGCGGAAGGCTCATCTAAGGAGGAGGTGGAGCAGATGATTGTGGTGTCTCCGTCGGCAACGCCGACACCTGATTGGTTGGATATGTTGAATGTTTTAAATGCAAATGTGTCTTTATTACATCATAGGTTGGACAAAGCAGAGTCCAGGGATAGAACAGGGAGTCAATCCATGGCTTTGGCTGTGTCACAGGGCCCTTCAGGGTCTCAGAAACGTCCCCTGTCCCAAGTAGCAGACACTGATACCGACACGGATTCTGACTCCAGTGTCGACTACGATGATGCGAGGTTACACCCAAGGGTGGCCAAAAGTATTCATTATATGATTATTGCAATAAAGGATGTTTTACATATCACAGATGACCCCTCTGTCCCTGACAAGAGGGTACACATGTTTAAGGAAAGGAAACCTGAGGTAACCTTTCCCCCATCTCATGAGCTGAACGCGTTATTTGAAAAGGCTTGGGAAACTCCAGACAAGAAACTGCAGATTCCAAAAGAATTCTTATGGCGCATCCTTTCCCCGCACAGGACAGGTTACGGTGGGAATCCTCACCCAGGGTGGACAAGGCGTTAACGCGCCTGTCCAAAAAGGTGGCGCTACCGTCGCCAGACACTGCAGCCCTCAAGGATCCTGCTGATCGCAGACAGGAAACTACCTTAAAACCGATTTATACACATACGGGGGCCTTGCTCAGACCGGCAATAGCGTCGGCTTGGATTTGTAGCGCTGTTGCGGCTTGGACGGATACTTTGTCAGCTGACATTGATACCCTGGATAGGGATACCATTTTATTGACCTTAGGTCACATTAAAGACGCAGTGTTATATATGAGAGACGCTCAGAGAGACGTTGGTCTGCTAGGTTCGAGAGCCCACGCCATGGCGATTTCTGCTAGGCGAGCCCTGTGGACCCGCCAATGGACAGGTGATGCCAACTCAAAGAAGCATATGGAAGTTTTACCTTACAAAGGTGAGGATTTTTGGGGGGAAGGTCTCGCGGACCTGGTTTCCACAGCTACCGCGGGCAAATCTACTTTTTTACCTTATGTTTCCGCACAGCAAAAGAAAACGCCGCAATATCAGATGCAGTCCTTTCGGTCGCGTAAGTCCAGAAGAGGTCTGGGCTCTTCCTTCCTCGCCAGAGGTAAAGGAAGAGGGAAAAAACTGCCTGCTACGGCTAGTTCCCAGGAGCAGAAGTCCTCCTCGGCTTCTACTAAATCCACCGCATGACGCTGGGGCTCCACTGAGGGAGTGTGCGCCGGTGCGGGCACGTCTTCGACTCTTCAGCCACGTCTGGGTTCAGTCAGACGTGGATCCTTGGGCACGGGAGATTGTATCCCAGGGTTACAAGCTGGAATTCGAAGACGTGCCTCCTCGACGATTTTTCAAATCGGCTCTTCCAGCTTCTCCCCCAGAAAGGGAGATAGTTTTAGCTGCAATTCAAAAACTGTGTCAACAGCAAGTGGTTGTCGAGGTTCCCCTAGTTCAACAGGGGAAGGGGTACTATTCAACCCTATTTGTGGTCCCGAAACCGGATGGCTCAGTCAGACCCATTCTAAATTTAAAATCCCTAAACCTGTACTTGAAAAAGTTCAAATTCAAGATGGAATCGCTCAGGGCAGTGATCTCCAGCCTGGAGGTAGGGGGGGGGGGGGGGGGGGGGGGGAATTTATGGTGTCACTGGACATAGAGGACGCATACCTTCATGTCCCCATATATCCCCCTCATCAGGCGTACCTGAGATTCGCTGTGCGGGACTGTCATTACCAGTTTCAGACGTTGCCGTTTTTGCTTTCCATGGCCCCGAGGATTTTCACCAAGGTAATGGCGGAAATGATGGTGCTCCTGCGCCGGCAGGGAGTCACAATTATCCCGTACTTGGACGATCTCCTGATAAAGGCGAGATTGAGAGATCAGTTGCTGAAAACCGTGGCGCTCTCCCTGAGAGTGCTGCAGCAACATGGCTGGATTCTGAATCTACCAAAGTCACAGTTGGTTCCAACAACTCGGCTATCATTTTTAGGCATGATTCTGGACACTGAACAGAAGAGGGTTTTTCTCCCAATGGAAAAAGCCCAGGAGCTCCAGAACATGGTCCGAGACCTGTTAAAACTGAAAAGAGTGTCAGTCCATCAATGCACTCGAGTACTGGGGAAAATGGTGGCGACCTACGAGGCCATCCCCTTCGGCAGGTTTCATGCGAGAACGTTTCAGTGGGACCTTCTGGAAAAGTGGTCCAGGTCCCATCTTCAAATTCATCAGAAATTAAGCCTGTCCCCCAGGGCCAGGGTGCTTACCTTCTAGAGGGTCGCAGGTTCGGCATTCAAGACTGGGTTCTGGTAACCACGGACGCGAGCCTCCGAGGATGGGGAGCAGTCACACAAGGAAGAAACTTTCAGGGGATATGGTCAAGCCAGGAGGCTTGTCTACACATCAACGTACTGGAATTGAGGGCCATATACAACGGCCTACGACAAGCGGAGAATCTTCTTCGCGACCTACCGGTTCTGATTCAATCAGACAACGTCACAGCCGTGGCTCATGTAAACCGCGAAGGCGGGACAAGGAGCAGAGTGGCAATGGCGGAAGCCACCAGGATTCTGCGCTGGGCGGAAAATCACATAAGCACTTTGGCAGCAGTCTTCATTCCGGGAGTGGACAACTGGGAAGCAGACTTCCTCTGCAGACACGATCTCCATCCAGGAGAGTGGGGACTTCATCATCAAGAAGTTTTTGCAGAGATAACAAGTCAGTGGGGGGCTTCCTCAAATAGACTTGATGGCGTCACGCCTCAACAAGAAGCTTCAGAGGTATTGTGCCAGGTCAAGGGACCCTCAGGCAGTAGCAGTGGACGCCCTGGTGACACTGTGGGTGTTTCAGTCGGTCTGTGTGTTCCCTCCTCTTCCGCTCATCTCAAAGATATTGAGAATCATAAGACGAAAAAGAGTGCAGACAATACTCATTGTTCCAGATTGGCCTCGAAGGGCCTGGTATTCCGATCTTCAGGAAATGCTCACAGAAGATCCGTGGCCTCTTCCTCTCAGAGAGGACCTGTTGCAACAGGGGCCCTGCGTGTTCCAGGACTTACCGCGGTTACGTTTGTCGGCATGGCGGTTGAACACCAAATCCTAGCTGGGAAAGGCATTCCGGAGGAAGTCATCCCTACTCTGATAAAGGCTAGGAAGGAGGTGACGGCGAAACATTATCACCGTATCTGGAGAAAGTATGTATCTTGGTGTGAATCCAAGAATGCTCCTACGGAAGATTTCCATCTGGGCCGTTTTCTCCACTTTCTACAGACAGGAGTGGATATGGGCCTAAAATTAGGCTCCATTAAGGTACAGATTTCGGCTCTATCAATTGTCTTTCAGAAGGAATTGGCTTCTCTCCCAGAAGTCCAGACTTTTGTAAAGGGAGTGCTGCACATACAGCCTCCTTTTGTGCCTCCATTGGCACCATGGGACCTTAACGTGGTGTTACAGTTCCTAAAATCTCCCTGGTTTGAACCTCTTCAAACGGTTGAATTGAAATTTCTCATTTGGAAGGTGGTCATGTTGTTGGCCTTTGCATCTGCAAGGCGGGTGTCTGAATTGGCGGCTTTGTCTCACAAAAGCCCCTATCTGATTTTCCATGTGGATAGAGCAGAACTGAGGACTCGTCCTCAATTTTTGCCTAAGGTGGTTTCATTGTTTCATATGAACCAACCTATTGTGGTACCTGTGGCTACGAAGGACTTGGAGGATTCCAAGTCCCTTGATGTAGTCAGGGCCTTAAAAATCTATGTTGCCAGGACGGCTCGAGTTAGGAAAACAGAGGCACTGTTTGTCCTGTATGCAGCCAACAAGGTTGGCGCTCTTGCTTCTAAGCAGACTATTGCTCGCTGGATCTGTAACACGATTCAGCAGGCTCATTCTATGGCTGGATTGCCGTTACCAAATTCGTTAAAGGCCCATTCCACTAGGAAGGTGGTCTCTTGGACGGCTGCCCGAGGCGTCTCGGCATTACAGCTTTGCCGAGCGGCGACTTGGTCGGATTCAAACACTTTTTTGCTAAATTCTACAAGTTTGATACCTTGGCTGAGGAGGACCTCATGTTTGCTCAATCGGTGCTGCAGAGTCATCCGCACTCTCCCGCCCGGTCTGGAGCTTTGGTATAATCCCCATGGTCCTTACGGAGTCCCCAGCATCCTCTAGGACGTAAGAGAAAATAAGATTTTAAACCTACCGGTAAATCTTTTTCTCCTAGTCCGTAGAGGATGCTGGGCGCCCGTCCCAGTGTGGACATATTTCTGCAAGGCTTGTATATAGTTATTGCTTACATAAGGGTTATGTTACAGTTAAGATCAGTCTTTGGCTGATGCTGTTTTGTTCATACTGTTAACTGGTTGCGTATATTCCATGTTATATGGTGTGGGCTGGTATGAATCTTGCCTTTAGATTAACAAAAATCCTTTCCTCGTACTGTCCGTCTCCTCTGGGCACAGTTTCTCTAACTGAGGTCTGGAGGAGGGGCATAGAGGGAGGAGACAGTGCACACCCATCTAAAGTTCTTTATAGTGTCCATGACTCCTGCGGAGCCCGTCTATACCCCATGGTCCTTGCCCTTGCAGAGTCCCCAGCATCCTCTACGGACTAGGTGAAAAAGATTTACCGGTAGGTTTAAAATCTTATTTTTAATATAATATATTATATATTTCGCAGTAGCAGCACTCAGCGACGACTTCTTTAGAAGATTAAAACACCATCACTCTGGATTATTTCAACGTTTCAGGATCATTTATTTCGACCCTTTCGTCGGGATACAAAATACTCAAATGACACCAACAATGCTTAAAAACCCTCTCCCTCCCAAGGTGAACGCCCCCTACCTGCCCTTAGACAGGTGTGGAGAATTAAACATATGTGTGAGACAATCCTATACCACAACATGAACAGGTGTTTAAATACCATGCGCGCAAGCTACAATGCATATATAATCTCTTAAAAATCAACCATGTTTTCATCTCTACATCATATATTTATTGCACAACTGTATCCTGCACATAAATGTACCTCATTTGTTAAATATCCCAATGGCTGCTAGCCATTTAAACATTCTTATGTGTTTTAAAATTCTTTGATTACCTATAATTTTTGTCCAATGTTAGACACAAAAAAAAATATATATATATATATATATATATATATATATATATATATATATATATATATATATATATATATATTTTAAAATAAAAGGTAACCTTTTTTCTGCGCTATACCACTAGTCTCAAACCACTGAGAAATACCTTCTGTCAGATGAGGTATAAAGAATAGATATGAAAAGGAAAAAGGTTCTAGTGGGAGCCAATACGCCTTTAGAATAACTATGTTTAAAAGTTTTTGTTCATACACAAACAGACGACATTTACAACCTATACATTCGTCTTTGGTACAAATTACTAAAAATTCAGTAAAATGATATAACAATTTTATATAAACACATGTTTCAGTTGATGTGAGGATTTTACAATCAGGTGATCACAATCAGAATTTTGAAGAGATATATCTCCAACCAGAAATTTGTGGTGAAGGCTTTATGAATCCGAAATCGCGAAACCCAACGCGTTTCGTCCGTTAGGACTTCATCAGGGGTTAACAATCAGTTCTTACAATAGATTGGATTACCACTGGTTATGACCGTCTAGGGTTCTCAATGTTATATCCAATCACAAGTATGTTTTCAATTAATTTGGTATCTAAATAGATTTCATCATAACAGAGAATGACATTTTAGGTTGAAGTTAGGTGATGTTATATTCCCTAATCTCATCAGGGATAATGAAACTCTACAGTCCACCTCGGCTTCAATAATGCTGCATTCACACCGCAAATGCCGGGTCCTACCCGGTAAGACAAACGTGTACTTACCGGGTGGGATCCGGCATTTGCGCTCCGTTGCAGGCTTCCCGACCCGGCAATATACCGGGTCGGTTGCCATGACAACGGAGGCCGCAGCAGCAGCAGGGGCGGGGGTGGAGGCGTCGTCGGGAGATGAGCTCATCTCCAGCGCCGCCTCTCCCTATCTTGTGAATGAGAACCGTGTCGCATCGACACGGCTCCCATTCACACCGCACCTGACCCGGTAATCAACCCGGGTAAAACCCTTCTTTTTTACCGGGTTGATTTACCGGGTCAGGCGACCCGCTAAATCGCCCAGTGTGCTTTCACATCGCACACTGACCCGGTTCGACACGGCAATATGCCGTGTCGGTACCGGGTTATTTGTGCGATGTGAAAGGGGTATAAGTATCACCAAAAGGGTTTTAATAAATTCCCAATCCTGAATAGTACTGTACCTTCTTACTGGGACATGCACAACCTCACAGGATCACAACCACCTTGTATCTTATTTATTTATTTAAGATATTAGGTCATGATTGAGGTACCTGAACATGTGCATTGCAAAATACAGACATACTGTAACCTTATTAATCTCTTTCCACAGAACAGATACTAAAATGCAAACGCAAAGTGAAAGTAATGCGAGAGAATATAAGGTCTTCCCCCATATTACTATTCAAATCTAGAAAGGATAATTATCTTACAAAAATATTTATAAGAAGCAGGCAAAGCTAAGCTGCTCATTTAACCCCTTCGGGGATATTGTACCCAGCTTATGAATCCAAAAGAATTCTCTTTGTAATAATTTGCGGGCCCGATTCCCCCCGAATAGATTCTGGGATGTGGTCGATTATTTTATATCTTAATGCTGATAAATTATGTTTGGCTTCAAGGAAATGTTTTGCCACCAGTTGGTCGCTCCTACCCTTCTCAAGTGCTAAATGTATGGCACGCCTGTGTAAATTCATTCTTTCACAGAAGGTGCGCACTGTCTTTCCCACATAGGGGTGTATTCAATAACTGTCGGAAAGACTGCCGCTTCCGACAGTTTTAGGTTGGAAGGGGTTCCGACCTATTCATTATGGCCCCATTTTTTCCGACTTGTCGCGTGCATTGTTTGAAGCGGGGCCAAACCCGACAGGTTTTACCCCCGTCTCCAACAATCTCAGTCCGACTTTAAAAAAAAAAAAAAGTCGGATTGAGATGAGGAGGCTGAGAGCAGGAGACGGAGGGAGCAGCGGGGAGAGCAGGAACCCAGCGGCAGCGTCCACCCGGCTCCAGCAAGCAAGGTCCCGCTTGCTGGAGCCGGGTAGACGCTGTCATGAGCCTCCAGTTACGCTGCTCCCTCCGTCTCCCCCCCCCCCCCCCCCCTTCCCCCCATCTCCCCCCAGTGCAGCTATCCGCTCCCCTCGATGCCGCTGGCAGCAGGTCAGGAAACCGGGAACGGCCAAATCCGACAGTCTGATTTGTCTGCTCTTTGAATAGGGGTTGTCTGGTCCATTCTGACAACTGCATTTCGGAATGGACCCGACTCTTATTGAATATACCCCATAGCATTTACTGCACGGACATGTGATTAGATAGATTACAAATTTAGTTGTACAGTTTAAATAATAATCAATCTTAAATTGAAACCCTGTTTGTGAATGAGAAAAGAACTTCCCTGGTGTCAAATATTAACATGTAACAGTTTACACTCTGAAAACATCCTTTCCTAGTTGTCAAAGATTTCTTCTGGGTTATATCATTCTTCACAAGTAAATCTTTTAAGTTCTTTCCTCTTATAACAATGCATGATAGATTTTTTATTAACGGCTGATAGTTCCTTATCACTGGAAATCAATCTCCAGTGATTCCTTGTTTGTTTTTTAATTATCCTGCTCTTATCATTAAAATGGTTAACCCAAGTGATCCTATCCTTCTTTTTCTCTTTCGCTGTAGTTTGTAATAATTCCTGTCTAGATTTATTTAGGGCTCTGACTTTCTGTTTCTGTAACATGTCCTTATAACCTGTGTGTATAAACTTTAACATCTTTTCTAATTGATCCTCCATCCCCTCTCTAGTGTTATGTATGCGTCAGACCCTCAAAAATTGAGAGTATGGCAAACTGCTTTTCAAGCTAATCAGATGGAAACTGCGGTTATGTAATAGACTATTACGATCCGTGCTCTTAGAATAAATACTTGTCAATAATCTCAGGCCTGCCTTTACTATATTTACATCTAAGTAATTGATTTATTACTTATCTCAAAGGTGAACCCCACTGGCTGTTGTGTTCACAGCCAAAAATCTGTTTCAGTGCCTCCTCTGATCCCTTCCACAGTATGATCAAATCATCTATGAAACGACGGTACAAAATGTTATTGTCCGTTATACACATATTTGAAAAGAATGTCCTTTTCCACCATGAACATGTAACTATTTGCAAGGGCTGGGTCACACTCAGATCCCATGGCACACCCCGCCACTTGCAAATAGTAACGTCCATAGTTTCTGGTTAACACGAGTCTCAATAAATCAATAATCACATCCACATTTGGTCCTTTATAATGGATATTATTTGCTAACAGCAGACGTGTATATATATCTCCATATACCCATTACTGGCAGCACTTGCAGGACTGAAAATTGAACCACAGTTTTTAGTGTATAGTGTACTATACTCGCATAACAATTCATGCTGCTGCTGGACCAGTCAGCGACTGCCTTCCCCGCTGTTGCTGCGTACCCATTGCTCCCGCCGCTGCGAGTGCCCGCCTTCCCCACCACTGCTGAGTGCTCACAGTTCCTGCCTCCCGCATCTTCCACATACTTGCGGCTCTGGCTGCTGCTGAGTGCCAGCCACTGCTGAGTGCCCCACGGGCCCACGCTGCTCAGTGACTGCAAAGCTCGAACAATCGAAGTAGCACATGCAGTTACTATCACCATGACTGTGTGCCTCTGCCCATCAGGGGGGTTTCTGGGTACTCTGAACCCCCCCTCCCTTCATGCGCCACTGCGAATGCACTCAAGATCCCCCACGAATGCAACCACTCAAGATCCACCCCCACCCACGAAAGTAGCAACTCAAGACCCCCCGCACGAATGCAGACACTCAAAACTGCCCCCCACTCCACCAAATGCATGCAGCCACTCAAACTCCTGCCCCCCCCCCAAAAAAAATGCTGCCACTCACCTCCCCTCCCCCAATATAGGCCCTCATACTCACTGCCTGCCCCCCCCCCCCAAAAAAAAAATGCTGGCTCTCAACAGTAGAGCATGTAGCACGCTTGGTGCCACCATGGTGTTTTGTTTTGTTCTCTAGCTGGTAAAATAGCGGCAAGGAAAGCAATTGGAACGTGTCCTTTTTGTTTGCGGAGCTGGAAGTGTCTCAGGGGTCTATTTAATAAGCTGCCGGTGAAGATAAAGTACCAGCCAATCAGTTCCTAACTGCAATGTCACAGGCTGGGTTTGAAAACTGACAGAAGCTGATTGGCTGGTACTTTGTCTCAGTCTACTTTATCTCCATCCAAGGCTTAGTAAATAGACCTCTTAAATACTTTTCTCTAACGTCCTAGTGGATGCTGGGGACTCCGAAAGGACCATGGGGAATAGCGGCTCCGCAGGAGACTGGGCACAAAAGTAAAAGCTTTAGGACTACCTGGTGTGCACTGGCTCCTCCCCCTATGACCCTCCTCCAAGCCTCAGTTAGATTTTTGTGCCCGAACGAGAAGGTTGCATACTAAGGGGCTCTCCTGAGCTGCTTAGTGTAAAAGTTTAAAGTAGGTTTTTTATTTTCAGTGAGACCTGCTGGCAACAGGCTCACTGCACCGAGGGACTAAGGGGAGAAGAAGCGAACTCACCTGCGTGCAGAGTGGATTGGGCCTCTTAGGCTACTGGACATTAGCTCCAGAGGGACGATCACAGGCCCAGCCATGGATGGGTCCCAGAGCCGCGCCGACGTCCCCCTTACAGAGCCAGAAGACGGAAGAGGTCCGGAAAATCGGCGGCAGAAGACGTCCTGTCTTCAATAAGGTAGCGCACAGCACTGCAGCTGTGCGCCATTGCTCTCAGCACACTTCACACTCCGGTCACTGAGGGTGCAGGGCGCTGGGGGGGGGCGCCCTGAGACGCAATAAAAACACATTTTTTGGCAAAAAATACATCACATATAGCTCCTGGGCTATATGGATGTATTTAACCCCTGCCTATTTTTACATAAAAAAGCGGGAGAAAGGCCGCCGAAAAAGGGGCGGCGCCTATCTCCTCAGCACACTGGCGCCATTTTTTCCTCACAGCTCCGTTGGAGGAAGGCTCCCTGACTCTCCCCTGCAGTCCTGCACTACAGAAACAGGGTAAAACAAGAGAGGGGGGGCACTAAATTGGCATATAAATATATACAGCAGCTATATTAGGGAAAAACACTTATATAAGGTTATCCCTGTATATATATATAGCGCTCTGGTGTGTGCTGGCAAACTCTCCCTTTGTCTCCCCAAAGGGCTGGTGGGGTCCTGTCCTCTATCAGAGCATTCCCTGTGTGTGTGCTGTGTGTCGGTACGTTGTGTCGACATGTATGAGGAGGAAAATGGTGTGGAGGCGGAGCAATTGCCTGTGTTAGTGATGTCACCCCCTAGGGAGTCGACACCTGACTGGATGGTCTTATGGAAAGAATTACGTGATAGTGTCAGCACTTTACAAAAGACTGTTGACGACATGAGACAGCCGGCAAATCAGTTAATACCTGTACAGGCGTCTCAAACACCGTCAGGGGCTCTAAAGCGCCCGTTACCTCAGGTGGTCGACACAGACCCAGACACGGACACTGACTCCAGTGTCGACGGTGAGGAAACAAACGTATTTTCTAGTAGGGCCACACGTTACATGATCACGGCAATGAAGGAGGTTTTGAACATTTCTGATACTACAAGTACCACAAAAAAGGGTATTATGTGGGGTGTGAAAAAACTACCCGTAGTTTTTCCCGAATCAGATGAATTAAATGAGGTGTGTGATGAAGCGTGGGTTTCCCCCGATAAAAAACTGCTAATTTCTAAAAAGTTATTGGCATTATACCCTTTCCCGCCAGAGGTTAGGGCGCGTTGGGAAACACCCCCTAGCGTAGATAAGGCGCTCACACGCTTATCAAAACAAGTGGCGTTACCGTCCCCAGATACGGCCGCCCTCAAGGAACCAGCTGATAGGAAGCTGGAAAATATCCTTAAAAGTATATACACACATACTGGTATTATACTGCGACCAGAAATCGCCTCAGCCTGGATGTGCAGTGCTGGGGTGGCTTGGTCGGATTCCCTGACTGAAAATATTGATACCCTGGACAGGGACAATATATTATTGACTATAGAGCATTTAAAGGATGCATTTCTATATATGCGAGATGCACAGAGGGATATTTGCACTCTGGCATCAAGAGTAAGTGCGATGTCCATTTCTGCCAGAAGAGGATTATGGACACGACAGTGGTCAGGGGATGCGGATTCCAAACGGCATATGGAAGTATTGCCGTATAAAGGGGAGGAGTTATTTGGGGTCGGTCTATCGGACCTGGTGGCCACGGCAACGGCTGGAAAATCCACCTTGTCACCTCGCAGCAGAAAAAGATACCGTCTTTTCAGGCTCAGTCCTTTCGTCCCCATAAGGGCAAGCGGACAAAAGGCCACTCATATCTGCCCCGGGGCAGAGGAAGGGGAAAGAGACTGCAGCAGACAGCCTCTTCCCACGAACAGAAGCCCTCCCCCGCTTCTGCCAAGTCCTCAGCATGACGCTGGGGCCTTACAAGCGGACTCAGGCACGGTGGGGGCCCGTCTCAAGAATTTCAGCGCGCAGTGGGCTCACTCGCAAGTGGACCCCTGGATCCTGCAGGTAGTATCTCAGGGGTACAAATTGGAATTCGAGACGTCTCCCCCTCGCCGGTTCCTGAAGTCTGCTTTACCAACGTCTCCCCCCGACAGGGAGGCGGTATTGGAAGCCATTCACAAGCTGTATTCCCAGCAGGTGATAATCAAGGTACCCCTCCTACAACAGGGAAAGGGGTATTATTCCACGCTGTTTGTGGTACCGAAGCCGGACGGCTCGGTGAGACCCATTTTAAATCTGAAATCCTTGAACACTTACATAAAAAGGTTCAAGTTCAAGATGGAGTCACTCAGAGCAGTGATAGCGAACCTGGAAGAAGGGGACTATATCGTGTCTCTGGACATCAAGGATGCTTACCTTCATGTCCCAATTTGCCCTTCTCACCAAGGGTACCTCAGGTTTGTGGTACAGAACTGTCACTATCAGTTTCAGACGCTGCCGTTTGGATTGTCCACGGCACCCCGGGTCTTTACCTAGGTAATGGCCGAAATGATGATTCTTCTTCGAAGAAAAGGCGTTTTAATTATCCCTTACTTGGACGATCTCCTGATAAGGGCAAGGTCCAGAGAACAGTTAGAGGTCGGAGTAGCACTATCTCAAGTAGTGCTACGACAGCACGGATGGATTCTAAATATTCCAAAATCGCAGCTGATTCCGACGACACGTCTGCTGTTCCTAGGGATGATTCTGGACACGGTACAGAAAAAGGTGTTTCTCCCGGAGGAGAAAGCCAAGGAGTTATCCGACCTAGTCAGGAACCTCCTAAGACCAGGCCAAGTGTCAGTACATCAATACACAAGGGTCCTGGGAAAGATGGTGGCTTCTTACGAAGCGATTCCATTCGGCAGATTCCACGCAAGAACTTTTCAGTGGGATCTGCTGGACAAATGGTCCGGATCGCATCTTCAAATGCATCAGCGGATAACCCTGTCTCCAAGGACAAGGGTGTCTCTCCTGTGGTGGTTACAGAGTGCTCATCTCCTAGAGGGCCGCAGATTCGGCATTCAGGATTGGGTCCTGGTGACCACGGATGCCAGCCTGAGAGGCTGGGGAGCAGTCACACAGGGAAGAAATTTCCAGGGCTTGTGGTCAAGCATGGAAACGTCACTTCACATAAATATCCTGGAACTAAGGGCCATTTACAATGCCCTAAGTCAGGCAAGACCTCTGCTTCAGGGTCAGCCGGTGTTGATCCAGTCGGACAACATCACGGCAGTCGCCCACGTAAACAGACAGGGCGGCACAAGAAGCAGGAGGGCAATGATGGAAGTGGCAAGGATTCTTCGCTGGGCGGAGAATCATGTGATAGCACTGTCAGCAGTGTTCATTCCGGGAGTGGACAACTGGGAAGCAGACTTCCTCAGCAGACACGATCTTCACCCGGGGGAGTGGGGACTTCACCCAGAAGTCTTCCACATGATTGTGAACCGTTGGGAAAAACCAAAGGTGGACATGATGGCATCCCGCCTCAACAAAAAACTGGACAGATATTGCGCCAGGTCAAGGGACCCTCAGGCAATAGCTGTGGACGCTCTAGTGACACCGTGGGTGTACCAGTCAGTGTATGTGTTCCCTCCTCTTCCTCTCATACCAAAAGTACTGAGAATCATAAGAAGGAGAGGAGTAAAGACTATACTCGTGGCTCCGGATTGGCCAAGAAGGACTTGGTACCCGGAAATTCAAGAGATGCTCACGGAAGACCCGTGGCCTCTACCTCTAAGAAAGGACCTGCTCCAGCAGGGACCATGTTTGTTCCAAGACTTACCGCGGCTGCGTTTGACGGCATGGCGGTTGAACGCCGGATCCTGAAGGAAAAAGGCATTCCGGATGAAGTCATCCCTACCCTGATCAAAGCCAGGAAGGATGTAACCGTACAACATTATCACCGTATTTGGCGTAAATATGTTGCGTGGTGCGATGTTAGGAAGGCCCCTACGGAGGAATTTCAACTGGGTCGTTTCCTGCAATTCCTGCAAACAGGACTGTCTATGGGCCTCAAATTAGGGTCCATTAAGGTTCAAATTTCGGCCCTGTCAATATTCTTCCAAAAATAACTGGCTTCTGTTCCTGAAGTTCAGACGTTTGTCAAGGGAGTACTGCATATACAGCCTCCTTTTGTGCCTCCAGTGGCACCTTGGGATCTCAATGTAGTTTTGGGATTCCTAAAATCACATTGGTTTGAACCACTCACCACTGTGGACTTAAAATATCTCACATGGAAAGTGGTAATGCTGTTAGCCCTGGCTTCAGCCAGGCGTGTCTCAGAATTGGCGGCTTTATCCTATAAAAGCCCTTACCTAATTTTTCATACGGACAGGGCAGAATTGAGGACTCGTCCTCAATTTCTCCATAAGGTGGTTTCAGCTTTTCACTTGAACCAGCCTATTGTGGTGCCTGTGGCTACTAGGGACTTGGAGGATTCCAAGTTGCTGGACGTAGTCAGGGCCCTGAAAATGTATGTTTCCAGGACGGCTGGAGTCAGAAAATCTGATTCGCTGTTTATCCTGTATGCACCCAACAAGCTGGGTGCTCCTGCTTCTAAGCAGACGATTGCTCGTTGGATTTGTAGTACAATTCAGCTTGCACATTCTGTGGCAGGCCTGCCACAGCCAAAATCTGTAAAAGCCCATTCCACACGGAAAGTGGGCTCATCTTGGGCGGCTGCCCGAGGGGTCTCGGCTTTACAACTTTGCCGAGCAGCTACTTGGTCAGGGGCAAACACGTTTGCTAAATTCTACAAATTTGATACCCTGGCTGAGGAGGACCTGGAGTTCTCTCATTCGGTGCTGCAGAGTCCTCCGCACTCTCCCGCCCGTTTGGGAGCTTTGGTATAATCCCCATGGTCCTTTCGGAGTCCCCAGCATCCACTAGGACGTTAGAGAAAATAAGAATTTACATACCGATAATTCTATTTCTCATAGTCCGTAGTGGATGCTGGGCGCCCATCCCAAGTGCGGATTGTCTGCATTACTTGTACATAGTTATTGTTACAAAATCGGGTTGTTGTTGTTGTGAGCCATCTTTTCAGAGGCTCCTTCTGTTATCATGCTGTTAACTGGGTTCAGATCACAAGTTGTACGGTGTGATTGGTGTGGCTGGTATGAGTCTTACCCGGGATTCAAAATTCTTCCTTATTGTGTACGCTCGTCCGGGCACAGTATCCTAACTGAGGCTTGGAGGAGGGTCATAGGGGGAGGAGCCAGTGCACACCAGGTAGTCCTAAAGCTTTTTACTTTTGTGCCCAGTCTCCTGCGGAGCCGCTATTCCCCATGGTCCTTTCGGAATCCCCAGCATCCACTACGGACTATGAGAAATAGAATTATCGGTAAGTAAATTCTTATTTTTTTTTTTTTTTATTTAATTCTCTCTTCACATAACCTGCATATTGTTTCTTGAAGGTAACAATAATGCATTGTTTAAGTTTTTATTGTGTCAACAGTATTAACCAGTACTTTGTAACCCGTGCTCTGGGTTTCTTTAAATAAGGCTATTTAGTACTTGATGGACTATGCTAAGACAAAGTTAACGTTTTACATTTTTCCTACCTTATTACAAGTTCTTGAGTTTGAACGAGTTTACTTGAACAATCTTCCAAGTGCTTCGATGTATGAGCGCAGCTATATGCACAGAGATCTCATCACCCACATTGTATGCACCAAGTAAGTGTTTGTCCTGCTTGTGCTAGTTGTACGTTTTGTCTTTTATAAGGCTGGTCATACTCTGCAGGATTATACAGATGGTCTGAGCGATGTAATTATATAGCCGTGCCTCAATTCTCTGAGCGATGTATGGGAATGATGTTTAGTTCACTGTATAAAATTGTGAAATGATCCCAACCAGTTTTCTGTCATTTTCTAGTGTTGTGCGATTAGCGTTCGTGTATGAACCTGAACGATAATTGTTCAGAACTGTTTTGCATCAGCTAGAACTAAGCAATTATTGTTGTTCAGCGTATGGCTAGCTTTAGACCACACACAGGCTCCCCCCCCCCCCCCCCCTTTATTTAGTACTACTTGTGAAGAAGTAAACGTCTGCATTATATGATACATTTAGTAAGAAAGTTCTTATTTAAAATCGCCGTCGTATCTAAAAATGAGTTGTAGGAATGACTATTTATGGTCTGCTCTTTGTTGTTTTCCATTGCATCTGCAGTCACATGACACATGATGTAGTGATCTGAGCAGATTTGAGAAACCGCTCTTAAGGTGCATACACACTGGGCGTTTCCCCCCCCCCCTGCCCAGCGATGTCAGCGGGGGTGAACTGCTTTCCATAGCAGGACACTATGGAAAGCCACTCACCCCGCCTTTCATCTACTGGTGATACCAGCAGATGAATAGCGGCCGCCAGCAATGAAGCGGGAGCGCGCTTCAGTGCTCACCGCTTGTGCATACACACTGGGCGGCTTTGAGCTGAAAGCAACATACCAAAAGTGACCTGCTTTCAGCTCAAAATCGCCCAGTGTGTATGGGCCTTTCGCAGGCATCCCCATCACCACATTCCTCTGATGTAACATGACCAAGATTAGGTTGCTCTGCTGTGTTGATGCAGACGCCAATGCTTCCATTTGTGAGACCTGTAGCAGCCCCTATAAATCTCCCCCACAGATTTCTTTTGCAAATAAAACAATGAGTTCTAGGAGGATCTCCTGGAAAATTATCAGCTTCTTTGTAAAAAGTTATAAAACCTTAGAGAGAGAGAGAAACAAAAATATGCAATATGGTCATCTTTATTTCAGATATAATAGCAACACTCATAACCATCAGTCACTGATTATAACAATTGGGTGAACCAACATTTAAAAAGTCCAAAGCGTAAGAATGAAGTATGGTACAACTGAAAGAGCAATACATTAATAAAAAGCATCTATCAAAATCGATGTAAAATATATAAGATAGAGAGAGCAGGTCACTATATTGTGTCAGACATCCTGCGAGTATTCGTCTATATACCAGCAGTAAGATTACGTTTGAGAGACCAGATAGTAGTTTCAAACACCTGCATAATTTTGTCTCGAGTAGGGGAGTCGAGTGATTCAACAAGGGGGCCCCATTTCTTATAGAATGAGACTACACCAGATTCTAGAGCTGGAAAAATGGTTTGTCTGTCATAATAAAGAGTTTTTTCTTCGAAAGGGATTTAACCATTCCCAAAAAAGGCGGGGTGGGACTAGGTCAAACACATAAAATTGCTATCCTGGCAATTGTTACTATATTGGTCAACAAGGGGATGAAGTTAGGACCATCGGGGCCTAAGGACCAATGTTTAAAATTTGTGCATAATAGAGCAAGGGGTTCAGCTTGAAGTTGTAAACGAAAACTAGAATTGATATAGTTTGTTACTTTGCCCCAAAATGTACGTATTTTTGGGCATGACCACATGTTGTGAAAAAAGGTTTGCGTTCTGGCGTTTACACTTTAGGCAATCACCCGACTCCCCTGAAACCATATGCTTTCTTCTGGCCTGGGAGATATACACCCTATTATTTGTGTTAATGTGAACCTCTTGTAACCAGGTGCATCGCAAATAGTTCAATGTGGATTAGAAATGATCAAGTAATACAGTAGGTCAGAAGAAATTATAGAGTGAACATCTCGCTCCCATGGCTAAACACGTCTTCATTTCTTGCTGCATGAGTCCTCCAGTATTGTCGACATGCGTCCAAGCTGTGCAGTTCAGCAGTAATGGTAAAGTACATTAACATTCTTGGAGGAGGGACCCCCACTTAACACTGCTGAGGGAGAGGGACAATCCTAAAGTGGCTAGCCTAGGTAATATTTATGTGGTTCTGTATTGTGTGAGGAAGGCAACAGTTGGTGACCTTATATGAATTTTGTTCAGCTGTGTATTATATTGCACAGCCTCCAGTGATTAAATTTTATTTATTGTAGCTGCTATAATGCTACTGCTCCTCTTACAACAGGACGGACTTCATCATAACAGCAAGTCATGACGGGCATGTCAAGTTCTGGAAGAAAGTGGAGGAAGGAATTGAATTTGTGAAACATTTTCGCAGTCATCTAGGTAACTTAAGTAACATTTCTTATATGAATGGTAAAAAAAGAAAAATGTTTTCATTCAGTCTTACAGAAAGTTACAACAATCTGAGCAATTATTGGTGTACTAACGCTACACATACCAAAAAATATATAGTCTTCCGACTTGGCTATTTTAGCGGTGCCATACCCGTTTTTTTTTTTTGTTTGTTTTGTTTTTTTAATAAAAAAAAAAAAATCCACCATGTTCATTTTTGGAACTCCCTGAGAGATTTGTTTCTCCCCTCCATACACCTATAGCACGGGCAGGTCACATGTGGGAAGGTGAGCTGGTCAGATGACACCAGCACAAGGTAGCGTAATTAGTGGCAGTGTGAGCAGTACAGTACTGTCCACCTATCGCAGACAGTAGGAGTCCCACTCCTATTGCATAACCGGGCCCACCAACATCCGTGACTTCATCTCCACCCCAGACTCCTCCTCCTGCAACAGAAGCCCCTTGCGGGCTCAGTGTTTGCTCGCCACAGGTTATATTCCCACTCTATGGGTGTCATGGACACCCACGAGTGGGAATAGTTCCTGTTAGTCGGCATGCCGACTGTCGGAACTGTAAGGGGAGGGGATTCCGGCGTCTGTATTGTGACCGGCGGTCTCCTGACCGCTGGACACGTAACTGCCTCCCCTTCATCCTACTATTGCCTGGAGTGTACATCTGCCTCATGCTGTGGCTTCGGGCAGCCATTAGCAGAGCCGTAACACAAGGGGACTCCTGATTTCAAGGAACTGAGGGGCCACCAAGCTAGTTCCATTCTCTTCCCTACCAATTTTAAACCATATGTCCTCATTTTAAGCAGACGAAGACCCCTTTAAAGATGAAGACAGTTTGTCCTTTTTCACCGTGGTGTTGAATTTGTGTGTGTATATGTTCCTTGGTGCAGGGGTGGTAGAGAGCATTGCGGCTAGTGCTGAAGGAGCACTCCTGTGCACAGTAGGGGAGGACCAAGCAATGAAAGTCTTTGATGTCGTCAACTTTGACATGATTAACATGCTGAAGCTTGGGTATGTATTCTTCATATCGGTACACTTACAGTGAAGTAGTTGTATTAAAAAGTAGCTGATTTTCCTACCAAATTAATAATCTGCACTAATGTAAAGATAATTAGTGTCTGCATATCTTGTTTAATGCAGGTAAACGTACAGTGATATTGTATAAAGCACACAATGTATAATAAACCTGGCTTGACAATTGCTCTGAGGACCTCTGATAGATATATAATTTCTCTGACGTCCTAGTGGATGCTGGGAACTCCGTAAGGACCATGGGGAATAGACGGGCTCCGCAGGAGACTGGGTACTCTAAGAAAGAATTAGGACTACTGGTGTGCACTGGCTCCTCCCTCTATGCCCCTCCTCCAGACCTCAGTTAGAATCTGTGCCCGGCTCGAGCTGGTTGCACACTAGGGGCTCTCCTGAGCTTCTAGTATAGAAAGTATTTATTAGGTTTTTTATTTTCAGTGAGATCTGCTGGCAACAGACTCACTGCTACGAAGGACTTAGGGGAGAGAAGCGAACCTACCTGCTTGCAGCTAGCTTGGGCTTCTAGGCTACTGGACACCATTAGCTCCAGAGGGATCGAACACAGGCCCAGCCTCGGTCGTCCGGTCCCGGAGCCGCGCCGCCGCCCCCCTTGCAGAGCCAGAAGCAAGAAGAACGTCCTGGAAATCGGCGGCTGAAGACTCCGGTCTTCATTAAGGTAGCGCACAGCACTGCAGCTGTGCGCCATTGCTCCCTATGCACACCACATACTCCGGTCACTGATGGGTGCAGGGCGCTGGGGGGGGCGCCCTGGGCTGCAATTTGAGTACCTTAAATTGGCAAAAAGCACATAATATAGTCTAATAAACTATATATGTGCAAAAATCCCCTGCCATAATATTAATAAAAGAGCGGGAGAAGCCCGCCGTGAAGGGGGCGGGGCTATCTCCCTCAGCACACTGGGCCATTTCCTCTTCACAGCTCCGCTGGAAGACAGCTCCCCAGGCTCTCCCCTGCAGTTTCCAGGCTCAAAGGGTAAAAAAGAGAGGGGGGCACTAAATTTAGGCGCAAACTGTATTTATATAGCTGCTATAGGGAAAATCACTTTGTGTAGTGTAAATCCCTGTTTATATAGCGCTGTGGTGTGTGCTGGCATACTCTCTCTCTGTCTCCCCAAAGGACTTTGTGGGGTCCTGTCCTCAGTCAGAGCATTCCCTGTGTGTGTGCGGTGTGTCGGTACGGCTGTGTCGACATGTTTGATGAGGAGGCTTATGTGGAGGTGGAGCAGGTGCCGATTAAATGTGATGTCACCCCCTGCGGGGTCGACACCAGAGTGGATGGATATGTGGAAGGTTTTATACAACAGTGTCAACTCCTTACATAAAAGGTTCAATGACATAACAGCTGTGGGACAGCCGGCTTCTCAGCCAGTGCCTGCCCAGGCGTCTCAAAGGCCATCAGGGGCTCAAAAACGCCCGCTACCTCAGATGGCAGACACAGATGTCGACACGGAGTCTGACTCCAGTGTCGACGATGACGAGACTAATGTACATTCCACTAGGGCCATCCGTTGCATGATTACGGCAATGAAAAATGTGTTGCACATTTCTGACATTAACCCAGGTACCACTAAAAAGGGTATTATGTTTGGGGAGAAAAAGCAACCAGTGGTTTTTCCCCCATCAGATGAGTTGAATGAAGTGTGTGAAGAAGCGTGGACTTCCCCCGATAAGAAACTAGTGATTTCTAAAAAGTTATTGATGGCGTACCCTTTCCCGCCAGAGGACAGGTTACGTTGGGAGACATCCCCGAGGGTGGATAAGGCACTCACACGCTTATCAAAAAAGGTGGCACTGCCGTCTCAGGATACGGCCGCCTTAAAGGAGCCTGCGGATAGAAAGCAGGAGGCTATCCTGAAGTCTGTATATACACACTCAGGTACTATACTGAGACCTGCAATTGCTTCAGCATGGATGTGCAGTGCTGCAGCAGCGTGGTCTGGTTCCCTGTCTGCTAACATTGATTCCCTTGACAGGGACACTATATTACTAACCATAGAGCATATTAAAGACGTAGTCTTATATATGAGAGATGCACAGAGGGATATTTGCCGGCTGGCATCTAGAATTAATGCAATGTCCATTTCTGCCAGGAGAGTATTATGGACTCTGCAGTGGACAGGTGATGCGGATTCTAAAAGGCACATGGAGGTTTTGCCTTACAAGGGTGAGGAATTGTTTGGGGATGGTCTCTCGGACCTAGTTTCCACAGCAACAGCTGGGAAGTCGACATTTTTACCTCAGGTTCCCTCACAGCCTAAGAAAGCACCGTACTATCAGGTACAGTCCTTTCGGCCCCAGAAAGGCAAGCGGGTTAAAGGCGCGTCCTTTCTGCCCAGAGGCAGGGGTAGAGGGAAAAAGCTGCACCATACAGCCAGTTCCCAAGAACAAAAATCCTCCCCTGCTTCCACTAAATCCACCGCATGACGCTGGGGCTCCACTGGTGGAGCCAGGTGCGGTGGGGGCCCGTCTCCGGAACTTCAGCGACCGGTGGGTTCGCTCACAGGTGGATCCCTGGGTTCTACAAGTGGTATCTCAGGGATACAAGCTGGAATTCGAGACGTCTCCCCCTCGCCGTTACCTCAAATCAGCCTTGCCAGCTACTCCCCAGGACAGGGAGGTAGTGCTGGCGGCAATTCACAAGCTGTACCTCCAGCAGGTGATAATAAAAGTCCCCCTCCTTCAACAGGGACGGGGTTACTATTCCACAATGTTTGTGGTACCGAAACCAGACGGTTCGGTGAGACCCATTCTAAATTTGAAATCCTTGAACACTTATATAAGGAAGTTCAAGTTCAAAATGGAATCACTCAGGGCGGTTATTGCAAGCCTGGAAGAGGGGGATTACATGGTATCACTGGACATCAAGGATGCTTACCTGCATGTCCCCTTTTACCCACCTCACCAGGTGTACCTCCGTTTTGTGGTACAGGACTGCCATTACCAATTCCAGACGTTGCCGTTTGGTCTGTCCACGGCACCGAGGGTATTTACCAAGGTAATGGCCGAAATGATGATACTCCTTCGAAAGAAGGGAGTTATAATTATCCCGTTCTTGGACGATCTCCTTATAAAGGCGAGGTCCAGGGAGCAGTTGTTGGTCGGAGTAGCACTATTTCAGGAAGTGCTACAACAGCACGGCTGGATTCTGAATATTCCAAAGTCGCAGCTGGTTCCTACGACGCGTCTGCTGTTCCTGGGTATGATTCTGGACACAGAACAGAAGAAGGTGTTTCTCCCGGAGGAGAAGGCCAAGGAGTTGTCATCTCTAGTCAGAGACCTCCTGAAACCAAAACAGGTGTCGGTGCATCACTGCACGCGAGTCCTGGGAAAGATGGTAGCTTCTTACGAGGCAATTCCATTCAGCAGGTTCCATGCAAGGATCTTTCAGTGGGATCTGTTAGACAAGTGGTCCGGATCGCATTTTCAGGTGCATCGGCTGATCACCCTGTCCCCGAGGGCCAGGGTGTCTCTGCTGTGGTGGCTGCATAGTGCTCATCTTCTCGAGGGCCGCAGATTCGGCATACAGGACTGGGTCCTGGTGACCACGGATGCAAGCCTCCGAGGTTGGGGGGCAGTCACTCAGGGAAGAAACTTCCAAGGACAATGGTCGAGTCAGGAGGCTTCCCTACACATTAATATTCTGGAACTAAGGGCTATTTACAATGCCCTAAGTCAGGCAAGACCCCCTGCTTCAAAACCAGCCGGTGCTGATTCAGTCAGACAACATCACGGCGGTCGCCCATGTAAACCGACAGGGCGGCACAAGAAGCAGGATGGCGATGGCAGAAGCCACAAGGATTCTCCGATGAGCGGAAAATCACGTGATAGCACTGTCAGCAGTGTTCATTCCGGGAGTGGACAACTGGGAAGCAGACTTCCTCAGCAGGCACGACCTCCACCCGGGAGAGTGGGGACTTCATCCAGAAGTCTTCCAGCTGATTGTAAATCGTTGGGAAAGGCCACAGGTGGACATGATGGCGTCCCGCCTCAACAAAAAGCTAAAAAGATATTGCGCCAGGTCAAGGGACCCTCAGGCGATAGCTGTGGACGCTCTAGTGACACCGTGGGTGTACCAGTCGGTTTATGTGTTCCCTCCTCTTCCTCTCATACCAAAGGTGCTGAGGATAATAAAAAAGAGAGGAGTAAGAACTATACTCATCGTTCCGGATTGGCCAAGAAGGACTTGGTACCCGGAACTACAAGAAATGATCTCAGAGGACCCTTGGCCTCTGCCTCTCAGACAGGACCTGCTACAGCAGGGGCCCTGTCTGTTCCAAGACTTACCGCGGCTGCGTTTGACGGCATGGCGGTTGAACGCCGGATCCTGATGGAAAAGGGCATTCCGGTTGAAGTCATTCCTACGCTGATAAAAGCTAGGAAGGATGTGACCGCAAAACATTATCACCGCATATGGCGAAAATATGTTGCTTGGTGTGAGGCTATGAAGGCCCCCACTGAAGAATTTCAGCTGGGTCGATTTCTGCACTTCCTACAATCAGGAGTGACTATGGGCCTAAAATTGGGATCCATTAAAGTCCAGATTTCGGCCCTGTCTATTTTCTTTCAAAAAGAACTGGCTTCACTGCCTGAAGTTCAGACGTTTGTTAAGGGAGTGCTGCTTATTCAGCCCCCATTTGTGCCCCCAGTGGCACCTTGGGATCTCAACGTTGTGTTGGATTTCCTAAAATCACATTGGTTTGAGCCACTTCAGACCGTGGAATTAAAATATCTCACGTGGAAAGTGGTCATGCTTTTGGCTTCGGCTAGGCGGGTGTCAGAATTGGCGGCTTTGTCCTGTAAAAGCCCCTATCTGATCTTCCATATGGACAGAGCAGAATTTAGGACTCGTCCCCAATTCCTCCCTAAGGTGGTATCAGCGTTTCATTTGAACCAACCTATTGTGGTGCCTGCGGCTACCCGGGACTTGGAGGCTTCCAAGTTGCTGGACGTAGTCCGGGCCCTGAAAATCTATGTTTCCAGGACGGCTAGAGTCAGAAAGACTGACTCGCTGTTTATCCTGCATGCACCCAACAAGCTGGGTGCTCCTGCTTCTAAGCAGACTATTGCTCGCTGAATCTGCTCCACGATTCAACTTGCACATTCTGCGGCTGGACTGCCGCATCCTAAATCAGTAAAAGCCCATTCCACGAGGAAGGTGGGCTCTTCTTGGGCGGCTGCCCGAGGGGTCTCGGCTTTACAACTTTGCCGAGCTGCTACCTGGTCGGGATCAAACACGTTTGCAAAATTCTACAAGTTTGATACCCTGGCCGAGGAGGACCTTGAGTTTGCTCATTCAGTGCTGCAGAGTCATCCGCACTCTCCCGCCCGTTTGGGAGCTTTGGTATAATCCCCATGGTCCTTACGGAGTTCCCAGCATCCACTAGGACGTCAGAGAAAATAAGAATTTACTCACCGGTAATTCTATTTCTCGTAGTCCGTAGTGGATGCTGGGCGCCCGTCCCAAGTGCGGATTGTCTGCAATACTTGTATATAGTTATTGCCTAACGGGTTATTGTTATGAGCCATCTGTTCAGTGAGGCTCAGTTGTTATTCATACTGTTAACTGGGTATAGTTATCACGAGTTGTACGGTGTGATTGGTGTGGCTGGTATGTGTCTTACCCGGGATTCCAAATCCTTTCTTTGTTGTCGGCTCTTACGAGCACAGTTTCCCTAACTGAGGTCTGGAGGAGGGGCATAGAGGGAGGAGCCAGTGCACACCAGTAGTCCTAATTCTTTCTTAGAGTGCCCAGTCTCCTGCGGAGCCCGTCTATTCCCCATGGTCCTTACGGAGCTCCCAGCATCCACTACGGACTACGAGAAATAGAATTACCGGTGAGTAAATTCTTATTATATAGATTATCTATTAATATTAGTTTATTTTTAGTGTGTTAGATTTTTTTGCTGTCTTATTATATGGGAAGATAACACATCTGCCGTATTTAGCAGTATCTGTGTTTTAGAGGCATATGTATCGAAGCTTGAAGAGAGCTAAAGTAACAGCCAATCGGCTTCTGTCTTTTTTTTTTTTTTTTACACGGCATGTTAACTGACAGGAGCTGATTGGTTGGTACTTTCTCTCTCCACTTTATCTTTCTGTGAGCTTTGATACATATGCCTCTTTATTATGAAAATTAGTTTGGTGGGAATTCATCCATTATCTCTCAGGATTGTCCAAGGTCTGTTTTAAACAATGGAGGCAAAGCTGCTGTAGATTGCCAGGCATGTGAAAGCCCTCACTAGAGATTTGACAACAAGTTCACTGCTCAATGCTTTTTCAGAAGCAGATTTAATAAAAATGGCATATCTAAGTGCTGCATTTCAACCATCCGACCGCAAAGATAGAACATATTGTTCATTTATATGGGTTATGCAGTTTGACGGCCACACCGCTCTAGAGGGTGCACACCATGAGAAGCACTCTGGTAGTTGTCTTTCCTCTGATTTTCAGACTCTCCTTGCAGTCTGTGCCACCCCAGTGCTAGCGAATGACAAGTCACATTACGGTACTGGAGATCAGAGGTGAAGGTCACTTGGATTGGCAACAGCACCTGCCAAGTTAGCGGCATTCAGTTTAAATCCATCATGCAGCATTGAATTGTGTAGAATCCCGGACTGGAAGCTCTTTGGTGATAGGAGGAACTGGGGTTTAAATAGAGTAAATGCTCTTATTGTAGAGAGCTGCACAATGTATTTAATAAGAGGGGGGGAGGGGGGTTCTTTCACAGTGCATAACCTAGCTAACCATTGGATTGCCAGAGTTGTGGCCTCAATTATCTTGTTTAACCATGCTATTACATGGGCATGCCATATTTTCTCACCTGCGGATAGTATGTGCGGTAATGGCTTATTTAACATTGTTGTGTTAGGGATAAAAGGTTCAGTGACGTTAAGATTTACTATTTTCTTTGTATATTTTGGCTTACCAACCACTTGCAGGTCCTCTGTTATGTTTATGAAGCTTTTATAGTATACATGTACAGTATATGTATTTAGTATTTCTCTTACATCCTAGAGGATGCTGGGGTCCACATTAGTACCATGGGGTATAGACGGGTCCACAAGGAGCCATTGGCACTTTTAAGAGTTTGAGAGTGTGGGCTGGCTCCTCCCTCTATGCCCCTCCTACCAGACTCCATTTAGAAAATGTGCCCGGAGGAGCCGGTCACAGCTAGGGGAGCTCTCCAGAGTTTCTCTAGTAAAGTTTATTTTAGCGTTTATTATTTTACAGGGAGGCTGCTGGCAACAGCCTCCCTGCTTCGTGGGATTAAGGGGGGGGGGGGGGAGTAGTGTCCGCCCTGCGGGGTCTGACCCACTATCTCCGCTGACAAGACACTGAGCTCCTGAGGGGATCGTTCCCCGCCACAGGGGATCGCTCACCCTGGCAGCATGCCGCCACCCCCTTACAGAGCTGAAGATCAGTGGCGAGTGAGTCACCGACCCCCCCCCCCCTAGCAAGCGGGAGGCCGGTGTGAAGATGGCGGCATCAGGGTAGGAGGCTCAGCGGTACATAGTGCGGCGCTGTGAGGGGCGCCCTGAGCCAGCGCCTACACCCTACACTGCTCACACAGCCTGTCGGGGTTCCGGGATCTCAGCCAGCATAAATCCTCAGGCCAGTATAATCCTATGAAGAGCAGGAAGACAGCGCCATTTCGGGGGCAGAGCTTCTCCTTAGAGCGGACCCAGCAGCGTTCAGCGCCATTTTCCTGCCTGCACAACGCTGTCGGTGAAGAGCAAGTCACTCCACAGCAACTCCAGCTATCTCTCGCGGTAAGGGGGGGGGGGGGGGGGAGGCTGCAAACCGACTGTGTAACCTATTAAGGGGTACAGTCAGCGCTGATGGGGGGGGGGTTTCCCTTTATATTAAACTGTGTGTGGGTTGGCTCCAATCTCTGTGTCTCTCTTGCCATTCTTGGGGGTGAAACACTGTCTGTCCTCCCCTGTCTGTGGTCTCTATTAAGCAATGTCTGGGGACTCTGTGTCATATGCTGCAGAAGATATGTCCTCTCAGGATGATCCCATTCCGTGTAATTAGGATTGCACTGCTTTAGCACAGATACCAGCAAGGGAGCCTGAGTGGTTATCCTCTATCAAATCTATGATTTCTTTTTCATCCACTAGGGGTCACTGGAGTACTCTTGGGATATGGACGGTTCCACTGGAACTAGGCACTGAACAGTTAAACTTTGACTATACCTCCCCTCCATATCCCAGAGTACCTCAGTGTTTTTTCGGTGCTCACAGAGCAACTAGGCTTGTGGAAGTGGATCCACAATTATTGATTTTTCTCTTTGATTATTTTTGAAAACATCCCTTTCCCCCTTCCAAGAAGGCGAGGGTTTGGGATAGTGAAAGCTGCTGATGCAGCTGTGGGTGTCGGACCTCTCTAGAAGAGCTCCCACATTTCCACGTGCAGGACACCTGCAGTAAAAGGCTGACAGTGCTTGCAGAGAAGCCCCGTCATTGCCCTCACCACAGGGTCCAGGTATGTGTTTGGGGCGGTCAGCTCATGCTGCCGCTCCGCTGTGTGGGATTACTGTGTCTGTGTATTATGCCGTGCGCTGCCCGCAGCCGCCCGCCGCCGCTTTCAGCACCGCTGTGAACACCTCTCCCGCCGCGCTCAGCCACGCTGGTGCATAGCCGCTCCACGGCTCCATGCGGCATATCGTTGGCACTTCCGGAGTCATAGCAGCGGTACACGGAGCACGGGGGAGAGAGGGAGGCACACACTTCTTTATCCAGGGTGTATGGTCTAACACAGAGCCAGCAGCGCTGTATAGATAAGTAACAGGATGGCATATATACATTTAAGTATAATCTGCTGCATAAGTTAAATGTTTGCACTTTGTGATATTCTGTGAGCATGGGGACATATTAAACCATGCTTCCTGTTTTTCCTGTTTCTCTCCAGATTTTCCTGTAATACATCTCTCCATCATTGAAGGCTCAGGGGTGTTAGGGGGATTTTGGGATCAGGCATATTACTGGCACACTTGGCCAGATATATAGAGACACCTTAGTACTATTTACTGAGTCGCACAGGTTTTCTCTCTTGTGTTTTTTTTTATTTTTTTATTATTATTATTTACATAATGAGTAAGACACCAGCAAAGTCCAAGAAGCAGGTTTTCTGCAATGTCTGTAAGGGTGTATTACCTGACGGATTTACCACATGTAAAGTATGTGTGGTAAATTCCGAAACAAATACAACTCCTGCTCCGGTTCCAAATCCAGTTTCTACCCCGGACCCGCCATGGGCTATATTAGCAGATGTCTTAGCTGGATTGCAATCAGAGTTGGCCGCCTCTCGGCAGGAGCGAGAGGCGGCAAGATCTGAATCTAGGGTGAGACCGCTAGAACTTCCTGAGGGGTCTCAGCCTTACCAAAGGTCCAGATCCTCTTTGACTAAAGGGGATAAGTTTCATTTTTTCTTATAAACTACCGGTTTCTGCTATGTTACTGTCTGATGATTCTTCACCAGACCTCACTGTACAAGATGTGGGTGAGGAGGGCGAAGTAAACCAGCAGTCAGATGGTGACGATTTTGACAGGCCGGGTATTGATAATCTCATCAGAGCAGTGCGTCAGTCTCTGAATTTTACAGAAACGGAGGAGCCTCTGACAAATGATGAGGTTGTTTTTACTAAACGACAGAGAATTCCAATTTGTTTTCCTGTGTCAGAATCTCTTAATAAAATGTTACTAGAAACAAGGAAGAATCCGGATAAACGGTTTTCTGTACCTCACAGATTTAGGTCTAGCTATCCGTTTCCAGATTCTATGACAGCTACATGGGAAAATCCGCCGTTGGTGGATTCATCTGTGTCTAAACTTACAAAGAAATTAACCATACCAGTACCAGCTGCAACTACACTCAAGTACCCTTCGGACCGTAAAATAGAGGTTATGCTGAAGTCCATGATGTATACAGCGGCAGGAGTGCTGCTTAGACCTGGGTTGAGTGGCATTTGGGTAACTAAAGCTCTAATGGTATGGATAACAGAACTCAGATCTGCCTTAACTGATAATCATCTTATACTTCTCGCTGATCAAATCTGGGAAGCGGCTGACTATTTATGTACAGCTTCTACTGACGTCTGTCAGCTCACTTCTCGCCTTTCATCATCACTAGTCACAGCACGACGTGCGCTCTGGCTACGTTCTTGGCGAGCGGAGACAGAGGTCAAAAAAGGAATAGAAGCATTACCTTATGAGGGCGAGAAGTTATTCGGTCCTGAATTGGACAAATGGATTTCTGAGGCTACGGGAGGGAGTCGGTTTTCTTACCATTTCCTCCAACAGTGCCTAGAAAAAGATATTCTGGACCGGCGTTCAAATCTTTTACACCTCAGTCCTTTCGCGGGCGTGGCAGGGGAACGGCCACACCAGGTAGACGAGGTCGGGGACGTAGTTTCCAACGAGCCAATACCACTCGTCAGGATACTAAAGTCACCGGTAAGCCAGTGGCATGACTGGCTCCCAGCCCATCTCGGTTCTCCTATTATAGGAGCACGTCTTCAGTCATTCCAGTTGGCGTGGCTTCAGACGTCCACAGATGGGTGGATCCGCAATCTAGTTTTAACAGGTTACAAAATAGAGTTAGACTGTCTCCCGCCAATGCGGTTTTTCAGGACAGGACTGCCTCTGTCGGACGACAAGAGGGCGATTCTGCAGACTGCCATTCAGTCTCTGCTGGACGCAGCAGTTTTGGTTCCGGTCCCTGTGCACCAACAGGGTCAGGGTTATTATTCCAGTCTGTTTGTGGTACCGAAGCCGGATGGCTCCATCAGGCCAATATTGAACTTAAAGGGCCTCAACCAGTACGTCACTTACTACAGATTCCAAATGGAATCTCTACGATCAGTAATTGCAGGTCTAGAGCCACAGGAGTTTGATTGCGCTGGATCTCAAGGATGCGTACTTACACATTCCGATTTGGCCTCCTCATCAAAGGTTTTTGCGGTTTGCAATACGACAGAACCATTACCAGTTTCAGGCTCTACCGTTTGGCCTCTCGTCAGCGCCTCGGGTATTCACCAAGGTGATGTCTGTGATGATAGCTCATCTCAGATCTCTAGGAGTGATAATAGTTCCATACTTGGATGATCTACTCATCAAAGCTCCGTCTCAACAAATCCTCCTTCAACAGGCATTGCTGACATATACAATGTACTGGTTCACCACGGTTGGATTGTCAACTCCAAGAAATCACATCTAGTTCCGTCCCAACGACTTCAATTCCTAGGTATGATTCTCGATACGGTAGACCAAAGGATCTACCTACCTGAACAGAAAGTACAGGTCATTCGTCATCTGGTACAATTAGTGCTCAAGCCACGCACAGTCTCTGTTCATTTGTGCATTCGCCTCTTAGGCACAATGGTGGCGGCTTTCGAAGCACTTCAGTTCGGAAGGTTTCACTCGCGTCCTTTTCAACTGGATGTGCTCGCACAGTGGTCGGGCTCGCACTTACAGATTCACCACAGGGTAAGGTTGCCTCCAAGGACCAGAGTGTCTCTACTCTGGTAGCTCAGGGTACAGAATCTAACCGCAGGAAAACAGTGCAGCACCTGGAATTGGATAATTCTCACGGCAGACGCAAGTCTCAGAGGTTGGGGAGCTGTAGTTCAGAATCTTCAGCTCCAGGGTCTCTGGGCGGATCACGAAAGATTGCTGTCTATAAATGTCCTGGAACTCCGGGCAATTTACAATGCATTACGACAGGCAGTGCACATGCTGCAGGCTCAGGCAGTCCAGGTGCAATCAGACAATGCGACGGCGGTCGCATACATCAACAAACAAGGCGGAACGAGAAGCCGCATGGCAATGCGGGAAGTAGCTCGAATCCTCAATTGGGCAGAGTATCACCAAGTGATATTGTCGGCAGTATTCATTCCGGGAGTGGACAACTGGGAGGCGGATTATCTCAGTCGTCGGGATTTCCATCCAGGAGAATGGGCATTAAATCCAGACGTATTTCTCATGCTGGTCCAGAGGTGGGGTTACCCGCAGGTGGACTTGATGGCATCTCGCCACAATCATCAAACGCCCCAGTATGTATCCAGAACGAGAGAACCAGAGGCAGTGGCAGTGGATGCTCTCACAGTCAGGTGGCCATACAGTCTAGTGTATCTGTTTCCACCGTTTCCGCTGCTCCCTCTATTGCTAAAACGGATCAAAAGAGAGTTCGTCACAGTCACACTAGTGGCGCCTCATTGGCCACGGAGAGCTTGGTTTTCGGATCTTCGCGGATTACTCGCAGACTATCCTTGGCTGCTCCCACTACGTCCGGACCGGTTACAACAGGGTCCGTTTCTTTACCCCGATTTAGCGCGGCTGCGTTTGACGGGGTGGCTGTTGAGACCGCCCTCTTAAAAAGAGAGGGCATTCCAGAATCAGTCATTCCAACCATGTTACGAGCTAGGAAGCCGGTTACGGCAGCTCATTATAGAATTTGGCGTGCCTATATAGGTTGGTGTGAAGCTAGGAAGTTTCCAACTTCATCTTTCAAGTTATCCCGTCTTTTGTTATTTCTATAGATGGGATTAGATGGAGGTCTACGTTTATCCACACTAAAAGTGCAGATATCTCTTTGTCAATTTACTTTCAAAGACGATTGGCTCTTTTGCCATCAGTACACACCTTTATGCAGGGTGTCCTCAGAGTACAGCCTCCATTCATTCCACCTACAGCGCCATGGGACTTGAATCTGGTTTTAGATTTCTTACAGTCTTTTCATTTTGAACCCTTACAACAAGTGGATATTAAATTTCTCACTTGGAAAACAATTTTTCTTCTAGCCTTGGCTTCGGCAAGGCGAGTTTCAGATTTGGGTGCCTTGTCATGCAAGCCACCATATTTGGTGTTTCATGATGACATAGCGGAACTTCGGACGAATCCCGCTTTCTTACCAAAAGTAGTGTCATCTTTTCACATCAACCAACCAATAGTAGTTCCTGTGTTATTAGGACATTCTGAAACTCTGGATGTGGTACGCGCTTTACGCATTTATGTGTCTCGAAGGTCTACAATTCGTAAGACGGTTATGTTGTTTGTTCTCTATGATGCTGCCAAGAGGGGTTGGCCAGCCTCTAAGCAGACTCTATCCAGATGGATAAAACTGACCATACGTCAGGCTCATCTTCAGGCTAGATTACAGCTGCCTACATCGGTAACAGCTCATTCCACACGTTCTGTTGGAACTTCATGGGCAGCTGGTCGTGGAGCCTCTACGACACAGCTTTGCCGGGCAGCTACATGGTCATCAGTGCACACGTTTGTGTGCTTTTATAAGTTTGATACTTTTGCGGCATCAGCATCTAGCTTTGGCCGTTTAGTGTTACAGGTGCCAAATAGCTCTCCCGCCCACGGGGGAAACTTTGGTACGTCCCAAGAGTACTCCAGTGACCCCTAGTGGATGAAAAAGAAAATAGGATTTTGGTACTTACCAGATAAATCCTTTTCTTTGAATCCATAGGGGGCACTGGACGCCCACCCAGAGCAGTTATTATCTGGTTGTGGTAAGTGCAGGGAATATTATGGTAACACACTCTTACCGACTGTTTCAAATTAGAAATTCTGTCGGGTTGGTGTCAACTGTTAGTTGTCATTTTTTGTTGGTGTCAACTTTATTGTTGTCCAGTTTTGTTATATGTATTTCTCCATTGTCAACCTCTATAGCTCCAGTTCGGCTCAGTAAAAAACACTGAGGTACTCTGGGATATGGAGGGGAGGTATAGTCAAAGTTTAACTGTTCAGTGCCTAGTTCCAGTGGAACCGTCCATATCCCAAGAGTATTCCAGTGCCCCCTATGGATTCAAAGAAAAGGATTTATCTGGTAAGTACCAAAATCCTATTTTCTCAGATTTCAAATAGGGTTGCACAAAATGAATCTGCGACTCAGGCTTTACAGAACTCTATGGCAGTCTGGCCCAGTTCTGGTACCTCAGGGCTCTCTGCTGTATATTCACATAAACGTGCTCTTGCACAGATAATGCAGGATGGTACCGATACCGATTCTAATACTACAGACGGTGATGGGGATGTGTTGCGGGGGGCAGCATTTCTTACAAAAGGGGTGCAGTTGATGATGGAGGCTATTAGAGATGTGTTGAATATTGCTGATACAACACCTGAGCAGGTTGAGGAGGCTTACTTCACTGAAAATAAGAAAGCCTCGCTAACCTTCCCTGCGTGAAAGGAATTAAATGCTATATTTGAAAAGGCTTGGGAAAACCCGGATAAAAAATACCAGATACCCAAAAGGGTTCCGGTAGCGTTTCCTTTCCCAGTAGAGGATGGGAAAACCCGCCTATTGTTGACGCGTCAGTATCCAGACTCTCAAAAAAGGTGGTTTTACCTGTTCCAGGATATACCGCCTTGAAAGAGCCGGCTGATCGTAAAATTGATAATACACTCAAATCCATGTACACTGCTTCTGGGGCAATACTACGTCCCACTATTGCCAGGGCTTGGATTGCCAAAGCTATTGTAAAGTGGTCAGGCACGTTACTTGAGGACTTGGATACTATGGAGAAATGTGATGTTGAATTGTTTTTACGTAACATTCAGGATTCCATGGCTGCGGGAATTTCTTCCATGTCGGTATCAGCTCGTCGAGGACTGTGGTTGCGTCAGTGGTCTGCCGATGCGGAATCCAGGAGAAGTGTGGAGACCCTACCCTACACAGGTCAGGCTCTCTTTGGGGAAGCGTTAGATGTGTGGATCTCCACGGTTACGGCGGTTAAATCACCTTTTCTTCCCTCAGCTACACCTGCTCCGAATAAACCCTTTTCTTCAGTTACATCACAGCCCTTTCGGTCTACCAAGCCCAGAAAGGCCAAGCCGTCCAACACCTTCTTTCGGGGAGGTCGGCCCAAGTCCAAGAAACCTGCTGCTGCAGGTTCCCAGGAACAGAAACCTGCTTCAGGTACACCAAAGTCCTCCGCATGACGACGGACTGCACGCCCCGGAGGTGAGGCCGGTGGGAGTGAGACTCAGACATTTTTTTCATGTCTGGGTGTCCTCCGGCCTGGACCCCTGGTTGCAAGATATTGTGTCCCAGGGGTACAGGCTGGAATTTCAAAATCTCCCTCCTCACCGATTTTTCAGATCAGGCATGCCAGCTCTGCTGGCAGACAGGACTGTCCTTCAAGAAGCCGTCCAGATGTAGGTGGAGGCACAGGTCATTGTGCCAGTACCACCTCATATGCAAAACAAAGGTTACTATTCGAACCTTTTCGTGGTACCGAAACCGGATGGTTCGGTCAGGCCCATTCTGAACTTAAAATCACTAAACCCCTTTCTGAGGGAGTTCAAGTTCAAAATGGAGTCTCTAAGGGCAGTGATATCGGGTCTGGAAGAGGAGGAATTCCTAGTATCCCTGGATACCTCCACATTCCGATTTGGCTGCCGCATCAAGCTTATCTTTGATTCGCACTGTTGGACTGTCACCTTCAGTTCCAGGCCCTCCCATTCGGCCTCTCCACAGCACCGAGGGTATTCACGAAGGTGATGGCGGAAATGATGATTTTCCTCCGCAGACAGGGTTTGAACATAATTCCGTATCTGGACGATCTGCTGATTAAAGGCATCGTCCAAGGAGAAGCAGTTACGGTCCATAGCACTCACGACCCAGCTTCTCAGGGAACATGGTTGGATCCTGAATCTTCCAAAATTACATTTGGAACCAACCAGGAGGTTGTCGGCCGTCAGTCATTCCAGTGACCAGGCACTCAGTCGTATACGCTGCTGCTATATGTCCACTGCTAATAATAATAACAACAAGCAGTCCCTTGGTCCGGGATGTCCTGAAGCCAGCCCGGGTGTCAGTTTATCAGTGCATTCGCCTTCTAGGAAAGATGGTGACCTCTTACGAGGCTCTGCAGTACCGGAGGTTTCGCGCTTGGTCCTTCCAACTGGATCTCATGGACAAGTGGTCGGGATCCCATCTACACATGCACCAGAGAATACTTCTGTCGCCAAAGGCCAGGATTTCACTCCTCTGGTGGCTGCAATTACCTCACCTTTTGGAGGGCCGCAGGTTCGGGATTCAGGACTGGATCCTTCTAACCATGGATGCAAGTCTCCGGGGCTGGGGCGCAGTCACTCAAGGGGTAACCTTCCAAGGAAGGTGGTCAAGCCTGGAAGCCGGCCTGCTGATAAACATTCTGGAACTAAGCCGTCTACAACAGTATTTTCCAAGCGGCCCATCTTCTGAGAAATCGGGCCATTCAAGTGCAGTCGGACAATGTAACAACAGTGGCTTACTTAAACCGACAGGGCGGAACGAAGAGCAGAGCTGCAATGACAGAGGTAACAAGAATCATCCTCTGGGCAGAAAAGCACACGTTGGTGCTGTCAGCGATCTTCATTCTGGGAGTAGATAACTGGGAAGCGGACTTCCTCAGCATACACTATTTTTCCATCCAGGAGAATGGGGTCTCCATCAGGAGGTGTTCAAGGAGGTAAAAGATCTTTGGGGCGTACCCCAGATCGACATGATGGCCTCTCGTCTCAACTAGAAGCTTCGGCGATATTGTTCCAGGTCGAGGGACCCGCAAGCAGTGGCGGTGGACGCCCTGGTGACTCCTTGGGTTTTCCGGTCGGTGTACGTGTTTCCACCACTCTCACTCATTCCAAGACTGCTAAAGCTCATAAGGAGAACAAGGGTTCAAGCGATCCTCATTGCTCCAGACTGGCCAAGAAGGGCTTGGTACGCGGATCGTCTGGATCTACTGCAAGAAGAGCCGAGGTCTCTTCCTCTTCGGGAGGACCTGCTGCAACAGGGACCGTTCGCCTATCAAGACTTACCGTGGCTACATTTGACGGCATGGAGGTTGAACGCCTGATACTAGCTCGGAAGGGCATTCTGAACAAGGTTATTCCTACCCTGAGTCAGGCTAGGAATGGAGTAACGTCTAAACATTACCATCGAATTTGGAAAAAATATGTGTCTTAGTGTGAGTCCGAGAAATTTCCTGTGGTGGGGTTTCAACTGGGGCGGTTTCTCCTCTTCCTACAAGCTGGTGTGGATATGGGCCTGAAGTTGGGATCTGTGAAGGTCCAGATTTCGTCCCTATCCATTTTCTTCCAGAAACAATTGTCTACCCTCCATGAGGTTCAGACCTTTTTGAAGGGAGTTCTGCACATCCAACCTCCAAGGTACCGTAGGCGGTACAAAGGGGACCTTAACGTGGTGTTGCAGTTCCTCCAATCGGACTGGTTCGAGCCTCTACAGGAGGTTGAGGTCAAATTTCTTACGTGGAAGGCTGTCACGTTGTTGGCTTTAGCTTCTGCTAGACGTGTGTCGGAGTTGGGGGCTTTGTTCTGTAAAAGCCCATACTTGTTCTTCCACGAAGATAGAGCTGAGCTCTGGACACGTCGGCAGTTTCTTCCGAAGGTTGTGTCGGCATTTCATATTAACCAACCTATTGTGGTGCCAGTGGCTACAGACTCCTCAATTTCATCAAAATCCTTGGATGTTGTAAGTGCTCTGAAATTTATGTGAAGAGAACTGCTCGTCACAGGAAATCGGACTCTGTTTGTCCTGTATGATCCCAAGAAAATGGGGTGTCCTGCTTCTAAGCAGACGATCTCTCGCTGGATCAGGTTCACTATCCAGCATACGTATTCTACGGCAGGCTTACCGTGTCCTACGTCTGTCAAGGCCCACTCTACTCGTAAGGTGGGGTCTTCCTGGGCGGCTGCCCGGGGTGTCTCGGCATTACAACTTTGCCGAGCTGCAACGTGGTCTGGTTCGAACATGTTTGCAAAGTTCTACAAGTTCGATACTTTGACTGAACTTCAGATCATCAGAGGCCAATCAGTTCTGCAGGAGCCTCCGCACTCTCACTCCCGTTCTGGGAGCTTTGGTACATCCCCATGGTACTAATGTGGACCCCAGCATCCTCTAGGACGTAAGAGAAAATAGGATTTTGGTTACCTAGCGGTAAATCCTTTTCTCGTAGTCCGTAGAGGATGCTGTTATCTGGTTCAGTACAACTTTGTTTTTAGTTAAGTACTGCATTGTTACTTGGTAAGTAATGTTTCAGCAGTCGCTGAGTTTTTCAAGCTAGTTAGCTTGGTTTGCCTTGTATGTGTGAGCTGGTATGAATCTCGCCGCTATCTGTGTTAAATCCTTCTCTCGAAGATGTCCGTCTCCTCGGGCACAGTTTCTAGACTGAGTCTGGTAGGAGGGGCATAGAGGGAGAAGCCAGCCCACACTCTCAAACTCTTAAAGTGCCAGTGACTCCTGGTGTACCCGTCTATACCCCCATGGTACTAATGTGGACCCTAGTATCCTCTACGGACTACGAGAAAAAGATTTACCGGTAGGTAACCAAAATCCTATTTATACTTGGAGCTGTCCCCACTGAATGTTTTCAACTTCATTTTCACTATTACCTATTCATGTGACACCCCAGTCTGATACGGTGATACAAATATACCCCAATGCGTTTTAATGGGAATCTTTTTGCATCATATATGTTTTTAAATAAGCAGTCTCTATTATTTTGCTGTCTGTTAAGAACGGTTCTCCGTCCTTTTTCTGCTAGATATTTTAGCTTGATTGCAATGTATCCGTCTATTCCAGCTACCACCCCGGCCAGTCCGAGTGGGTGTACTGCCCTGGAGATGCCATCTCGGCAGTAGCATGCTCTGAGAAGAGCACAGGGAAGATCTTTGTGTATGATGGGCGTGGAGACAATAAACCCATGCATGTGTTTGAGAAGCTGCACTCCTCTCCCCTAACTGCAATCCGACTAAACCCTGTGTACAAAGTGGTTGTGTCATCGGACAAGAGCGGGATGATTGAGTACTGGACTGGGCCTCCTCAGGGCTACAAATTCCCCAGAAATGTCAACTGGGAATTCAAAACGGACACCGACCTCTACGAGTTTGCCAAGTGCAAGACCTGCCTCACAGGTATCCATTTTTCCCCGGATGGTACAAAGATAGCCACCATTGGATCTGACCGGAAAGTTCGAATCTTTCGGTTTTTAACAGGGAAACTGATGAGAGTGTTTGACGAGTCTCTGAGTGTAAGTAAAATGGGATTCAGTGTGTCAGTAATTTAACCTGTTTATGCAATGTTTTTTTTTATTTTTTAAATAGCTACCTGAAAATTGCTATATATAACATTTGGGCTAACGCGAAGTTGAGCGCATGCCCGTTTGTGGAGCGTATCTTATGTGAAGTCACAGTGCACATGCTCCGGCAGTGCACAGTCGTATACATTCACTTGTAGCTGCACTTAAGGGGTGTATTCAATACCTGTCGGAAACTGCTGTCTTGTCGGAAAGACGGCAGTTTCTGACAGGTTTAGGTCAGAAGGGGTTCCGACCTATTCAATGCGGCCCCGGTTTTTCCGACAAGTCTGGAAATCTGACTTGTCGGAAAGCTTTCAGAATGCACGTGGATCGGCGGAATAGCCGGCGATCCGCATGCTTCTGTCAGAAAGGGGACCAAATGCGACAGGTTTTGGTCCCTTTTCCGACAATGTCGATCCAACTTTGTAAAAAGTCGGATTGACATTGCCGCCGCCGCCTCCTCCTCCACCCACCCTGCCCAGCTGATGATCCGGGGTTTGAGAGCAACAGCGCCCGAGGGAGGAGCAGCGCCAGGAAGCAGCAGCACCGAGATGAGAGAGGAGCAGCAGCGGCCAAATCCGACAGTCTGATTAGGCCACTCTTTGAATAGGGGTTGTCGGATCCATTCCGACAAATGCATGTCGGAATGGATCCGACTCTTATTGAATATACCCCTATGTCTTAGAAGCGTAACTGTGTTTTAAAGGGGCTTTCCCAAACAGTCAAAGTTCAGCATGGTATGTTGGGGCCACAGCGAACAGTTAGAGGTAATTACGAAACTATTCCTATTTTGGGGACTGTCTTTTGCAGCTGGTATAGGGTATGTGCTTCTAATGATGACTAGTAGCAAACCAGTCACAGATGTAGAGGCAGTAACATCTCGAGGCGCATACAACTCTGTATACGGACTAGTGATGGCATTTTTTCTTTTCTTAATGGTTTTAACTATTAAAATTGTAGTCTTATACTAAAGTGTCAGGAAACACTGATACAAAGTTAATTTTTTTTAAAAAAAATTTAAGTTGGTTTTTTTTCTCTTAAATATATATTGTTGGCAGCTAACTTGTTCTGTAACATCAATTTTGGACATACTGTTTTTCTTCAATATTCGTAATTTGTGTACTAAGACAAATACAGTGCTTGTTTTAAGTGTGATTCTTGTAAGAGAAAAATCTTAAAGGAAGATTGAAAGCAAACTAAACTAAAAGTAAATGTATGGACTGGTCATACCTGGGATGACTGACACCGCAGTATGCTGATTGAACTCCACTGGTTGTACACGAAAAATGTTTAGATTTCAAAAATTCATAATAGTAACTGTTTAGATACAGTTTTCATTTAACCAAGTGTAAATTAAAGGGGGTGTCCAGCAAAGGATGGCTTATAAGCAGTGTATAATGAAACGCTCTTGCAGGGGAGGGAGCGATGGTTCAACCTGCATCTTGCTGGGCTTGTTTTTAGTTTGCCAGGGAACTAGCGCCGGTGCTATGATACTGAACAGACAGCGGGAGAGTCATACCATTTTACTACGTATTTAAGCACGGTCAATACACTTTCAAGATTATTAAGTTATTTATATGGAGCACACACGTTCCACACGCTTCAGAGAGAATATTTGACCTTTCAGATCAGTCCTTGCCCCAAAGGAGCCTACAAACTTAGGGCCTAATTCAGACCTGCTCGCTGTGCTGCAAATTACACTGTTGCGATCAGATAGTCGCCGCCCAGGGGGAGTGAAAATTGGCCCCGTGCAAGTGTGCGACTGCGTGGGTCTGCTGTGCAAAAAAAAATCCCCTCAGTCAGCGGACAGCTGCAAAACTGCTCGCATCACACTCCCCATCGAATGTTTTTCCCATTCTGTGCAGTCTGTGCGTAGCTCAATATTTACTCCTCCAGTGCGAAGAAATCAGGCTGATCGGGGCCGGAGCTGACGTCACCCACCCGCCCTGAAAACGCTTGGGAACTCCTGGGCTGTTCCTGACACTCCCAGAAAACTGCCAGTTACCACCCACAAACGTCCTCTTCCTGTCAATCACCTTGCGAACGGCCATGTGATCGAAATTGTCGCACCATCTTGTTGCTGTTTGGCAGCGTGCGTGCGCATTATGGTGCATACACAGTAGTTTGGTAATTGTCTGCTGGGCGAAAACGCACAGCAGCGATCTGGTCTGAATTTGGCCCTATATTTCCTACTGCATGTGTACACACACACACACACACACACACACACACACACACACACACACACACACACACACACACACACACACACACACACACACACACACACACACACACACACACACACACACACACACACACACACACACACAGTCAAGTTTTGTCAGGCTGTGGTGGGGACTGAATCCAAGACTTCTGTGCTGTGGGGCTAACCATTGCACCAACCAGGATTAAAGAAAAAAGGGGTCTTTTAAATAATTGCAATTAATTATTCACTATTAAAATGGTCAAGCTTTACCAGGTAGTATATAATAACGTTGAGCTATAAAAGGGGCAGGGATGAGATTGAGAGGAAAAACAAAATGATAAGTAACATTCAGTGAATTGGACCCTAGCCGAGAATGGAATAGTTTCCGGAGTCCTCTGCTTTTCAGGATGCCAGGAATAGAACACGTGGGTTTAGTTGCAGAATTTCTATCCCACACATGACTGGCATCTGTAGCCGCATCACCCAGAGGTACACTAGGACACTCCGAGCATGCTCCACCGTAGGTGAGAAACTCCGCTTTAGGTCAGTTAGGTGAAGATGAACTAGGCCTTGATAAAGCGGGGAGAGATAAAGTATCAGCCAATCTGCTCATAACTGCTGTTACAGGCTGTGCTTGAAAAATGACAGACAGTAGCTGATTGGTTGGTACTTTAGCTGTCTCCACTTTATCACTCTTCAAGGCTCAGTACATCTGCCCCTTAGATTGTACACTCACAGGTCTACCAGTAATTTGCCCACTATCTTGATCACTCACATAACCCATGCTATGCCTACATGAGGGCCCCGCTGTGAGAAAATGGATTAATCCGCTTCCCACCCTCTGATCTATAAAGTTCTTGAGAAACTAAACTGCGTACCCTGGCAGGTATATGGTACAAGGAGGAGGGGCTATGGCCAAGTGATTAGATTTACAGGGCCCACACTCCCCCTGCACCTACTATACCCCAACATTTCCAGTGTCCTCCAGTTGACTTAAGCAAAGACTAAAAAAAAGTGTTTATGGTTCTTTAATGCCTTAACATCATGTTCTCGTACACTTATAAAATACATAAATATTGTTCAGTTGTAATTTTAATTTTCTGTGTACACGTTAAATTGTTTCATATATTTGTATTCCTAGTTATTTCCTGATAACATTTGTTCTGTTAGGAGACTGTATGTATATTGTGGCAAAATGGGGAGTTTATTAGACATCTGTACACAAATCTGTATGTGGATATGTAATAATGATTGTTGTGGTTTCCTAGCTGTGGGTCCCATCTGTTGGATAGGTGTGCACAATGATGTGTTCAGCAGAAATCTCCAGAGAGCGCCTCAGTAGTCACTAATAAGATACTTTACATTTTATTTGTACACCAAGCTGAACAATATAGAAGGTCAGAAGTGAGCCTCTGTTCTTTCATGTGCTGCAGCGGGGGCTGTTTGTCAGCTGTTGGGTAGCAAGAATTTGTGGTCTTTGGACAATTGCCCCTGATTTGTGCCAGATGTAAGGCCATTCCTGGTATGGATGTGATTTTCAATGCCACTAACAAATTCAATCTGGTTCTATCTTCTGTTTTGTTTTTTTAAGGGGGGGGTCTTACCACTTTCATTCTGTGTTCTGGGAGCTATTTAAAAGCATATGTCTCTGTATGATAGAGAACAGCAAAGAGGTGGCAGACCAAGCTTCTTATTTATTACTGAACATTTATATGGCGCACATATATTCTGCAGCGCTCTGCACAGAATATTTCAGTCATGCACCTCATACCCTGCCCAGGGCCGTCTTTTCGTATGGGCTCAATGGGCTCTTGCCCAAGGGCCCCAGGAGTGAAAGGGCCCTAGGCTGATAGCTGAGGGTCTCCTCTTTCCAGGGGTACCAGATTTTTGAAAATCGGCCCTGGGGGACCGGAGATATCAGACTTCAAAGCAGTGGTCCCCATCCAAGCCTGTTAATTGTTCTTCCCAGATAGATATCTCGGGTTCTATCTGACATAGAGTTTTTCTGAGGGTACACTACAAATGCTGGGACTCTCCCCTTTCAGTGGACACTGGCAGCTTGTCTCTACTATGCCCAAAACCAGAGATATCAGCCTTCAAGTAGCTGGTCCCTGCTCCAGCTCCACATGCCTAATATGCAGTTTTATATTTTTGTTGGTGGATTTCTCTGGCTCCTGACTTCTGATCCCCAAGTCCCCAGCACCTCCTGAAAGGTGGGACTCTCTAGTTTTTTTTTATCCCACTAAATCTAAGGAATCTATTTCCAGGAACTGGAGATATCTGCAGCAAAGCAAGCTGCCCTGACCCCCGGAAAATTCTGAATATTAAGCCCACTCCACTGTCCTCCCCTCCCCTGTGTATTAAACACCCCCTACCACCCTGGAAGTCATGTACCAGGGCCCCTTCATTCAGCACAATGTCCCCTTCGACAGTTTAGTGTTCTCCTTCCTGCCCCGTTTGTGCAGTAAAGGAGTAATTAACAGAAATAATTTCTCCAGGTCCTACATGCTGAGCAAAAGATAGAACGCCCCTACCCCCCGCGGAACATCAAAGCTGCCACTGATAGCATCCCCACACCTCGACCGCTGATGGGTGGGTAGGGGCCCCAGTGCATTGCTGTGCCCAGGGGCCTACACTGCTGTTAAGACAGCTCTGACCCTGCCCTAGAGGAGCTTACAATCTATATTCCGTCACATGTTCACAACGAAGCATCCGGAAGAAAACCATGCAAGCACTGGGATAACATAAAAACTCCTCTTGTTACTTATATCCTGCACAGAGTTGTATGTAGATCCCACTAGGTCACTGTGCTTGTCACTGTTGAGGACCAACTAATAAAGCATTAAGATTAATTGCATTGATGGCTAACCTTACATTGCACTGCCGCTTTGTACAAGTAAACTGTTACCTTCCCACTCTAGTATAGCCAGCTGACGTCACTAGTCCTGCTTCTATCAATCCATTCATTCAGGGTTTCTGAGAATGGGGTGCTTTGTGGCTTAAGACAAGAAGCTACCTTATGTACGTGTCTACTATTCTCACATGCAGACCACTGGTATCAAAATACAAGTTTGTGGGCTCCCACATCTGTTGTTTTGAACATGGATTGACTTCAAAAACTACACCCAGACTACTGAGAGTCCTGAGGATTCATCCCCATGCATTAATAGGTGCTAAGTTAGTCATCAGTCTATAGTCGGTGTGCTTAACACCTCTCTCAAAAGCAACTGCATCGTTCACCTCCAGCGGGGACCCCAAAAGGTCTACAGTCAATAGGTCACCCCAAATGGTCAACATGGAAAGGTCAAAGTAGACAGTAGAAAAGGTCAGCATGGACAATGGTGACCTAATTTTGTTAATAGTTGTGTTGTTGTTTTTTTTTTTTTTTTTTTTTAACCAACCAAAAATGACCCTGCTGCACTTGCCACGATTCAGGCAAGGTTACTATTCCCAGTTGTAGTCCACGTGGATGGTAAAAGGATTACAAAGATGAGAAAAGGGGAGAGAGAAAAAAACTTCTTGTCAACCATACAGTATGTGTGTTCACCATTGTCCGATCGACCTTTTGTACCTGTCGACCTAATGAGGGTCTACCATTTGGAGTCCACTTATTGCCTGCAGACCTTTTTAATGTAGATCTGTTATCCGGATACCCCCTAATATCTTACCTGAAGCGGATATATAGTTGCCTCTCTCTTCCCCCTTGAGGCGTTACTGCTCCTCATACATATTTCATGGTTGTCTGGATAGTGTGATACAGGTTTATGTTGTGCTACGTCTTTGGTTTCAGTTTAGCAATTACTTTCCTGCGTCTGTTCGCTGCTGGAGTTTTACAATCATTTCTTGACTCTCTCCTTTTTTTTGTGATACCCCTGCTGTTCCACATGTCTCTTATTTGTGAAAAGAAAGCGGTTTAAAACCCATCAAAAATTACAGGAAATATAAACTTTGGATGGTCTCTGTAGGCCCCTCACTGTACACTGTGAGGGGCAATCTTTTTATCATCTAAGGCAGGGTATTCAACATGTGGAACTACACATCCCAGCATGCCATGCGACAGGTTTAGCATGCCCTAATGGAAAAACTGTCAGGGCATGTGTGATGTATTGTTCTAGATGAAGGCCTGCATGTTTGAACACGCCTGGTTAAGGCAATTGGCGCTACAAATGAACTGTTAGAAGTAAGAGGATGATAAGGGGTACACAGCAAAAGGAAAGAAAATGTTTCTATATCTCAACCTATTAAGTGTAAAGGTGGGTACACACTAATAGATATATCTGCAGATCAACTGATCTGCAGATATATCTATGGACGGATCGGGCAGTGTGCTGTGCATACACACTGCCCGATCCGTCGGGGACTGACGTCATGAACTGGGCGGGCGTGTACACACGCCCGCCCAGTTCAGCTGTCAATCACCGCCGGCCGCCGCAGCATATGTACGGTCGGCCGACCGCCCCGTACACACACAGCGACGCGCCAATATATCGGTAGATATATTGGCCGTCGGCTGTGCTGCGCGGCTGACGCGATACGTCTGTGAACGACAGAGTTCACAGACTTATCGGCCGTACACACTGGCCGACGGTCCCGCGATATATCGGCCGTTCAAGAGAACGGCCGATATATCGACCAGTGTGTACGGGCCTTCAGGGTCGAATTCCCTTGAGGTATTGATGTGTACATAGGTTCCCAAAGTCCCTCCTCAAGGCTCCCTAACAATCCAGGTTTTAAGCCAATCCATGGTTAAGCACAGATTGTTAAATCAGACTGAGGTACTAATTAAGTCGCCTGTGCCCAAGCATGGTTATTCTTAAAACCTGGACTGTCAGGGTGTCTTGAGTACAGAGTTTCGGAAACTCTCAATGTACATAAAACCAGGTTCTTGTAAAGAATGTTTAAATGTAAACTCTGCAATAATAAAACTAAAACATGGCTGTCTTCATTACAGATTGTGAGCCCTCACTTCTGTTTTGTCTTTTTGCTCTTTACAGATGTTTACGGAGTTACAGCAGATGCGTCAGCAGCTCCCGGACATGGAATTTGGGAGGCGGATGGCAGTGGAGCGGGAGCTGGAGAAAGTGGACGCAATTAAATTAATCAATGTCATTTTTGATGAGACGGGCCACTTTGTGCTGTATGGGACAATGCTGGGCATAAAAGTTATTAACATAGAAACCAACAGGTGAGAGGCTTTCATGGAACATTAGTGAAACTTTAACACAATGCAGGTGCTGTTTACAAATAAGTCATTAGTTATTCCACTGGTGATGGCCCCTTAAGGTGCGTACACACTAGGACGATATTGACACAATGTGCCCGATTCGGACACACCATTCACGATATCGTCCAGTGTGTATGCACTATGTCGCTGATAATGTGCGCGCTCCTGCATATCATCATCAGCCTCCTCCGTTGGACGGGTGACCTCGCCAGATAGGGCCAGCATGGCCCCTGCCCTTTGGCAAAGTCTGCCTGTAATATGTAATAATGAACGCCCTTTAACGAAAGCATATGAGAGGATTTAGCCACCTGGAACATAAAATGTGAAGGTACACTGTACTCCATACAGTGTGAGCGTATAAAGAAGTATCCTACTGGGCATTTGTCTTTAAAATACTGTTATTGTGGCCTTGGCAGCCAAAGTTACACTGCTTTACTCTTCCATGTCTTCAGCCTTTTGAAATTCCATATAGATGTGTCCTCTTGCATCTTGCCTCAATACGCGACACAGCGGGAGATGCCTGGCGTAAGTGAGCAGACTGGTCCCATGCAACTCCATTAGCGTCTGGAGTGTGTGTTTTTTTTTTTTTTTTTTTTTTTTTTTTTTTTTTTTTTTTTTTATTGTATTTGATGCAAAGCAGCCTCTAATTAAAATGTGTGGCATGCCTATTTTCTGTGTACGACTGCATCTGCATATGAAATGTTTTCTAATAAAACACTGCAGCGTAGCATTTCTTATGCAGTTACAGGCAAAGCCTTTTAATGGATAAAGATGCACGCCGCTACCAAATCACACCACGGCATGGCGTGACTAGACGGGCTGTTTAATGTGCAGGGAGGCTAGATGTAAGTGGGCACACCTGTGAGAAAGCTGTTGACTGCTCTCAATGGGGTAAATTTACTAAGGTGGGAGTTCTATTTAAGATGGGATGTTGCCCATAGCAACCAATCAGATTCCATGTATTATCTTCTAGAAGGTGCTATATAAATGAGAAGTAGAATCTGATTGGTTGCTATGGGCAACATCCCATCTTAAATAGAACTCCCATTTTAGTAAATTTACCCCATTGTATCTGTTTTCCCAGAGATTTGTTGTGGTTTCTTATATTGTGTAGCAGCCTGTAAACTGTAACATTCAGTGATCACCATGAAACAATTTTGCTATAAAATGTTCCAAATAACAGTGGGTGCAACTGCTCCCATAGTAAGCAATGTCCTGCGTTAGTACGAGCATGCCAGCTTCAATAATAATCTAGAATATATACTAGGTTGCGCTTAATACTGCATGGATACACGTTAAACACAATTTATTGCACAAATCAAGCCCCCAGTAGCAGTAACCCTGACATCTCAGCAGTATTGGTACTCGCTGGTATTCCTGCAGTAAGTTATTCTAATAAGCCACCAGTAGCACTGACATCTCAGCAGTATTAGTACAGAAGAAAGGGCCACACTTGACCACTAAGTGTCCCACGGAGCACGACATCCATCACTTTCAGCCGTCCGTTACAAGTCACCGGTGAATGATCCAGCCTGTGATTCAATCATTCCACTCTAACTTTCCTTGCATTTGGAACATTGTTACCTCCTGCCCGGCCGGGCGTTGCTCAGCAAGCTGGAGGATCTGTATGGTGGTCTGATACAGGCAACTGGTGCTGCACAGAAAGAAATGGCTTTCATCTGAATATACCGCTGACGGATGTCTCACCCATGCACAGGGTGATAACAAGCGGTTCCCTAACCATTTATCCCGTGCAGCAAGAGATCATTACGTCTCAGTGAGTAACATTAATCGGTTGGTTTATTTTGCTCCAAGGAAACATTATTTAAATCCGGATACCTTTATGGTCACAAACGCTTATTACATCAGTTTACAGGACTTCCTTTTCATTTAAACTGTCTGATATGGAATTAATGTGTGAGATTAACCCTATCTTACAGAGACGGGTTCTCCTGCATTTCAGTGTCCCTTTCACTTATTAATACACTTTATGTGTGAATTATAAGGTATAATACCTCAGTTATATGCTCTGTGTAGTGTTGTGTTTTTTAATCAGTTTGTCATTGGTTTTATGTTAATAAATTGTGTTTTTATCAACATCATTGGTATTGTGCGCCTACTTGGTGATTTTGTTTTAGTTGTTTTACTTTCAGGAGGCCGGCTACCTCCTTACCAAGTGGCTGCCATTATCAGTGCTATATTTGCACGACCCTGTTCAGCGCCTAAAAACCTTTTTTTCGTCAGTATTAGTACTCGCTGGTACTCCTGCAGTAAGTTATTCTAATAAGCCACCAGTAGCAGTAACCCTGACATCTCAGCAGTATTAGTACTCGCTGGTATTCCTGCAGTAAGTTATTCTAATAAGCCACCAGTAGCAGTAACCCTGACATCTCGGCAGTATTAGTACTCGCTGGTATTCCTGCAGTAAGTTATTCTAATAAGCCCCCAGTAGCAGTAACCCTGACATCTCAGCAGTATTAGTACTCGCTGGTATTCCTAGAGTAAGTTATTCTAATAAGCCACCAGTAGCAGTAACCCTGACATCTCAGCAGTATTAGTACTCGCTGGTATTCCTGCAGTAAGTTATTCTAATAAGCCACCAGTAGCAGTAACCCTGACATCTCAGCAGTATTAGTACTCGCTGGTATTCCTGCAGTAAGTTATTCTAATAAGCCACCAGTAGCAGTAACCCTGACATCTCAGCAGTATTAGTACTCGCTGGTATTCCTAGAGTAAGTTATTCTAATAAGCCCCCAGTAGCAGTAACCCTGACATCTCAGCAGTATTAGTACTCGCTGGTATTCCTAGAGTAAGTTATTCTAATAAGCCCCCAGTAGCAGTAACCCTGACATCTCAGCAGTATTAGTACTCGCTGGTATTCCTAGAGTAAGTTATTCTAATAAGCCCCCAGTAGCAGTAACCCTGACATCTCAGCAGTATTAGTACTCGCTGGTATTCCTGCAGTAAGTTATTCTAATAAGCCACCAGTAGCAGTAACCCTGACATCTCAGCAGTATTAGTACTCGCTGGTATTCCTAGAGTAAGTTATTCTAATAAGCCCCCAGTAGCAGTAACCCTGACATCTCAGCAGTATTAGTACTCGCTGGTATTCCTAGAGTAAGTTATTCTAATAAGCCCCCAGTAGCAGTAACCCTGACATCTCAGCAGTATTAGTACTCGCTGGTATTCCTAGAGTAAGTTATTCTAATAAGCCCCCAGTAGCAGTAACCCTGACATCTCAGCAGTATTAGTACTCGCTGGTATTCCTGCAGTAAGTTATTCTAATAAGCCCCCAGTAGCAGTAACCCTGACATCTCAGCAGTATTAGTACTCGCTGGTATTCCTGCAGTAAGTTATTCTAATAAGCCACCAGTAGCAGTAACCCTGACATCTCAGCAGTATTAGTACTCGCTGGTATTCCTGCAGTAAGTTATTCTAATAAGCCACCAGTAGCAGTAACCCTGACATCTCAGCAGTATTAGTACTCGCTGGTATTCCTAGAGTAAGTTATTCTAATAAGCCCCCAGTAGCAGTAACCCTGACATCTCAGCAGTATTAGTACTCGCTGGTATTCCTAGAGTAAGTTATTCTAATAAGCCCCCAGTAGCAGTAACCCTGACATCTCAGCAGTATTAGTACTCGCTGGTATTCCTAGAGTAAGTTATTCTAATAAGCCCCCAGTAGCAGTAACCCTGACATCTCAGCAGTATTAGTACTCGCTGGTATTCCTAGAGTAAGTTATTCTAATAAGCCACCAGTAGCAGTAACCCTGACATCTCAGCAGTATTAGTACTCGCTGGTATTCCTGCAGTAAGTTATTCTAATAAGCCACCAGTAGCAGTAACCCTGACATCTCAGCAGTATTAGTACTCGCTGGTATTCCTGCAGTAAGTTATTCTAATAAGCCCCCAGTAGCAGTAACCCTGACATCTCAGCAGTATTAGTACTCGCTGGTATTCCTAGAGTAAGTTATTCTAATAAGCCACCAGTAGCACTGACATCTCAGCAGTATTAGTACTCGCTGGTATTCCTAGAGTAAGTTATTCTAATAAGCCCCCAGTAGCAGTAACCCTGACATCTCAGCAGTATTAGTACTCGCTGGTATTCCTAGAGTAAGTTATTCTAATAAGCCACCAGTAGCACTGACATCTCAGCAGTATTAGTACTCGCTGGTATTCCTGCAGTAAGTTATTCTAATAAGCCACCAGTAGCAGTAACACTGACATCTCAGCAGTATTAGTACTCGCTGGTATTCATAGAAACATAGAAACATAGAATTTGTCGGCAGATAAGAACCACTTGGCCCATCTAGTCTGCCCCTTTTTTTTTTTTTTTATATATTATTTTTTTTTATCACTAACCTTATTTGATCCTTATTTCTTTGTAAGGATATCCTTATGTCTATCCCATGCATGTTTAAATTGCTCTACTGTCTTAGCCTCTACCACCTCTGATGGGAGGCTATTCCACTTGTCCACTACCCTTTCTGTGAAATAATTTTTCCGCAAATTTCCCCTGAACCTCCCCCCCTCCAGTCTCAGTGCATTCCTGCAGTAAGTTATTCTAATAAGCCACCAGTAGCAGTAACCCTGACATCTCAGCAGTATTAGTACTCGCTGGTATTCCTGCAGTAAGTTATTCTAATAAGCCCCCAGTAGCAGTAACCCTGACATCTCAGCAGTATTAGTACTCGCTGGTATTCCTAGAGTAAGTTATTCTAATAAGCCCCCAGTAGCAGTAACCCTGACATCTCAGCAGTATTAGTACTCGCTGGTATTCCTAGAGTAAGTTATTCTAATAAGCCCCCAGTAGCACTGACATCTCAGCAGTATTAGTACTCGCTGGTATTCCTGCAGTAAGTTATTCTAATAAGCCACCAGTAGCACTGACATCTCAGCAGTATTAGTACTCGCTGGTATTCCTAGAGTAAGTTATTCTAATAAGCCCCCAGTAGCAGTAACCCTGACATCTCAGCAGTATTAGTACTCGCTGGTATTCCTAGAGTAAGTTATTCTAATAAGCCACCAGTAGCACTGACATCTCAGCAGTATTAGTACTCGCTGGTATTCCTGCAGTAAGTTATTCTAATAAGCCACCAGTAGCAGTAACCCTGACATCTCAGCAGTATTAGTACTCGCTGGTATTCCTGCAGTAAGTTATTCTAATAAGCCCCCAGTAGCAGTAACCCTGACATCTCAGCAGTATTAGTACTCGCTGGTATTCCTAGAGTAAGTTATTCTAATAAGCCCCCAGTAGCAGTAACCCTGACATCTCAGCAGTATTAGTACTCGCTGGTATTCCTAGAGTAAGTTATTCTAATAAGCCCCCAGTAGCAGTAACCCTGACATCTCAGCAGTATTAGTACTCGCTGGTATTCCTAGAGTAAGTTATTCTAATAAGCCCCCAGTAGCACTGACATCTCAGCAGTATTAGTACTCGCTGGTATTCCTGCAGTAAGTTATTCTAATAAGCCACCAGTAGCACTGACATCTCGGCAGTATTAGTACTCGCTGGTATTCCTAGAGTAAGTTATTCTAATAAGCCCCCAGTAGCAGTAACCCTGACATCTCAGCAGTATTAGTACTCGCTGGTATTCCTAGAGTAAGTTATTCTAATAAGCCACCAGTAGCACTGACATCTCAGCAGTATTAGTACTCGCTGGTACTCCTACAGTAAGTTATTCTAATAAGCCACCAGTAGCAGTAACACTGACATCTCAGCAGTATTAGTACTCGCTGGTATACCTGCTGTACGTTATGCTAATAAGTCATCAGTAATATTAGTGTCCAACATGTCAGCAGCGCTAACGCCCAGTAATATGCCAGCAATGACAGTAATGAAAAGAAATAAGCTGCAAGTAGTAACACAATTATATGTAGCCTAATAAAGTCAGCAGGTGGTAATGCCCAATTATATGGCTATCAGTATTTATGCAGCTGCTGACTGTCAGCTACTTCTCCCTCACTACCCCAGCTGCCTGACCCACAGCGCCTCACTTGGTCGCAGATTGGGTTTCTGGGTTGTTTATGGATGCACCTTTTGGCCAGCTGTGAGTCTTGGGTGCTATAATGTGTTGATCTATACGCCGCTATCTAAATCAGTTGACAACCTGTGGCTCTAGATCAGTGTTTTTCAACCACTGTGCCGTGGTACACTAGTGTGCCCTGAGCAGTCTCCAGGTGTGCCGCCATAGAAGCACAGCGAGGCCCGTCAGTGTTTTGCCGCTACTGAGGCCCTGGAACGATCAATACTGCTGGGTTTAGTGGCTGCAGAGCCAGTTCTTATTTAGGGCGCGGGCAGTGTTGGGCTCTTCTGGCTTTCTCAGATGTGGCTCAGGCGTTACCTATGGAGAAGCTGCGACATGACATCCTAGGACACGCAACTGCACCATGCATCACCATTATATATGAATGTGCCTTGGCAATATTTAAAGCTTGTTCAGTGTGCCGCGAGTTGTAAAAGGTTGAAAATCTCTGCGCTACAGTGTCATCACCATGTTCTAAAAATGCCAAAAGACGTGTATTGGTGGAGGGGCTGCTGGAGGGGCCCGGCAGATGCCCCAGTTTACTACCCCTCCCCAGTATGCCTGTGCTGTAGCCAGTGGCAGTGGTGCCATGTTCCCTGTGATCTCTTCGGGAAGATGGCGCTGCACATAGAAAGCAAAGACTCTGGCACTGTGCCTGATTGGCTGCTGGTCTGTGAGCTCTGATTGGCTGACGAACCGGCATCTGATTTAAAGTATGCGCGCCACAGCAGACTGAAATTAGGAGCAGGAGAGGCGCGCTGCGCTCTGCTGCCCTCTCTGCAAGCAAGGTGGTCGGGCCGCAAAAGGATGCGGTAGGGGCCGCGAGTTTGACACCCCTCTCCTAGAGTATCAGAATTTGTGTCACGGCACCCCTAGACCAAAGTTTCTTAGTGAGAAATTCAGAAAACAATATAAAATGAAGTAAATTGTGTTTATAATATTCCAACAACGTTGGTGGTAGCTAACACCACCTCCCGGCGCTATTAATATCAATTTAAAAATCAATTAAATACCATTCTCCCAGCTGCAAATGCTTAGAGACTGGTTTATCGTTTCAAGCAATTAAAATAGAAGATACAAAGAAAAGCACTGCGCTTAGGATGTAACTATACAGTTATAATACAATCAGTGTAACAAACTGCACAAATATGAATAGGAGACCTCTGCTCTGAACAAACATACAATAGGTTTTATTAAAAAAACACCTACACATGACATGTCTCTGGCTAATTTAAAATAACACAATAATACACAAATAGTTCAGCTGCTAAAATAACTGGTGAGTAGAATTAAGTGGAGACAATATATCAACCACTTTGTATTTGTTGTTAGTAATGGACACTTGTAGCAATCAGAAAAGTTAAAGAAACATTTGAATGTCCATGGGCTTGATACTGAAACATAGTCTCTACTGCTGTATAACTGAAACAAAGCCGGCGTCCCGGCTACGATAGATAGTTAATGACCGTGTTAGTCTTACCCTCACTGGGCGGTATGAAATATCCTCTGTTTGCGATGAATGAGATCCCCATTTAAAGCGTGACCTCTGTCTCACTCCAAATGCTGCTAGTGCTAGCGTCTTTCCCGCTGCTAGTGGTGGTCAGTGGACGCTCCGTAGACTCTCTTCTTTCTCCAGTGGTGAGGACATCACCGCTCCGGTTCGGGAGAGCACACTGGCAGGAGGAAGTGGTATGAATGAGTGTAGTTAACGCTGCTCGTAGATTTCCGCGGTCACCGTAGCAGTCACAAGTACAGCGTTTTTTGTATGGCCCACGGCACATCCGATGCAGGGGATTTAGATGGCTGTCTTTATAATATGTCATCCTTAGGTTCAGTTATGTGATGAAGGACTGGTTTTGCCAATTAAATTCAGTTTAAACAATTTGAATTGGTCGTGGACCACATGTACGGCACCACTGCAAGGCCCCGCTTACCCTCACCCTACCTTTCCAGAGGCCCCTCAGGGTGTCACGGCAGCCAGTTTGGAAACTATTGCCATAAAATAAACTTATTTTTTTAATTTTTTACTACATGTAATACACCGTAGATCTCAGTTCCTATAAGGTTTAAAATCCTTGTATACAGTAAACTACACATATTTGAAAATCCTACACCAGGCACAAGTAATCATTCAGATGCGTTGGGTATGGTTGACCGGTGGCCGGGATTCTGGCGGTGAGCATACCAATGTCGGGATCCCGCCCACCAGAATGCCGGCAGGGGGGGCATGCGAAACAAAGCCCCTTGCTGTGGGCTCGGTGGCTTGCTGCGCTCGCCACAGGTTCTATTCCCACTCTATGGTTGTCATGGACACCAACTAGTGAGAATAGTCCTCGGCCCCCTGCCGGCATTCTGGTGGCCAGGATCCCGGTGGCGGTATGCTGACCGCCGGGATGGTGACTACATCCCATTTAGATGACTGTGGGAGTTTTATCATTATTATCCTATTTGTATGTAAAAAGTGTTGAAAGGGGAGAGCGCTACTGCGCAGATTCCATACTGTTCCTTCAGGGAGGCTTCACTCCCTGTACCAAGATGGCTGCTGACCTAAATACTGCACATAAGTGCGGCGCCTTCTTGTCAGTGTCTTAGAGTATCACAATGGGAGACAGTTGTTTCTTTTTCATCCACTTAGGGTCACTGGAGTACTCTTGGGATATGGACGGTGCGTAGCAAAGGAAGGCACATTTAAATATTTAAATGAGCAACCCTCCACTTCCCTCCTCCATACTCCCAGGATCCTCAGTGTTTTTATGTGCCTCAAGGAAGCACATCATGAGCTGAAAGCTCACGTTTGATTTTACTATTTACAACTTTCATTTTTGATTGATTTTACAGACAATACCTTCCCCACTTACTAAGAAGTGTGGGTCCGGAATTGTACTGCCTCCAGCCGCTGCTGACACGTGGGCGCTTGCAGGAGAAGCACGGCCGTGTCAGCCAGGCAGCATGCGGTCCCTTCCCCACTTACAGAGAAGTGAGGGTCCGGGACTGAGTGGCCATCTCCTCCACATGTACACGCTGGGTGGAGGAGATTTCAGAGGAGTCATAATTTTTTCTAACAGGCGCTTTCAGCGCTGCTGCCGCAAGATGAGGGAGAGACTGCATGCGGTTAGCTTCCGCAAGGTTAGTGCACTCCCCCAGTACTGCACGCTCCCAGACGCACAGCAGGTGCTGGGAGCGTGGTCTTCCGCCGCTGGCCGCCCGCTCCATGTTCCCCGCTGGCCGCCGCTACAGATGCCCCGCTGGCCGCCGCTACATACACCCTGCTGGCCGCCCGCTCCATGTTCCCAGCTGGCCGCCGCTACAGACACCCCGCTAGCCGCCCGATGCCTGCCTCCCTGCCGCCCGGCGCTCAGGCCGCACGTCATTCTCAGCGGGAGCACTCTGATCACAGTGCGCTCCCGCTGCCCGCTATTCAGCCCAGCCACGGACAGACAGGCTGCCGCCGCTGGGCTTCAGCATCCGTCCCCTGCTGCTCTCCGGCTCCCCTCCGCTAGCTATGTCAGTGGGAGAGGGGAGAGCACTACGGCTGCACAGGGGGAGATCGCGGGACACAGGGGGGAGATGATTATATCCGCAGGTATGCCAGATCCCGATTGCAGGCATATGTTATGAATAATATGCATATGTTATATCTAATGTATGCATGGTAATTTATTACACATATTGTAGTATGTCAAATATACGTAGGGAGTATATTACATATGTATATATAGGCGGTAATATGTAATGTATGCCTGATCTGTTGTGACTAACATTACTGTAAATTGGAAATTGATTTCTATTGTTTCTTGTTCTTATGCTTAACATATGGTGAAAGCACATGGCACTAAGCACATGGCTGGACACCATTTTAACTCAATTTCCTGTTTCTTTGTCAGGAATTTTTTCTGCTGTCCTACAACACTTCCCCACTAGAGGAGCAGGGGTGGTGTTCGGAATTTTCTGTCACAAGAAAGTGTGCAGCAATACTTTTCTAGTTTATGTGCACGTTACTTATCTAAGGGTCCACGTGCACAGTGGGAATACCAGTCCGCATCCGGATATATATCCTAATCCTATTTGAGCGGCTACATCTAACTGTTTATAACGTAGTCACATGCTCATCTGGAGGGTCATGTATTCTCTGTGAGAGCGCTGCCGAATATGTGTGCGCTATATGAATAACTGATAATAAATAATAAATAAACAGTACCCATCAGAGGGCGCATGCTAACATCGGCTGTGTGGTACAAAAAGATTCAATGCCAGACGCAAGGTTCTGAGTTTTAATGCCACTAAGAAACCTAGTTCAGATGCAAGCGTTCCTATAGGATAGAACGCAGCGAGCGCCTGTGTGGATGTGTGTGTTCATAGTTCTAATTCTATTATTAAGCATTCACTATACCAGAGTCTATGACAGCATTTATTGGTGTCAAACTGTCCAGGTCCCACCTGCATCTACACTTAATAACTAGTCAGTGTGGACATTCCACCTATGCTAAAGGCAATGTTTATGCTGTAGTTGGGGTTTGGGTTACCGACATTATAGTCGCAGACGTAGTTAATAGCCAGTTCTGGCCTCAGAACAGTTTAGACGGCTTGTTACTCACATTGGTATATCGCCTGAGAATTTACGCATGTCTGCTATAGCTGTCAGCCATGTTAGTTCTCGTAGTCCATCATCACTCTTTGTGGTTGACAGACGCTTTACGTGGCCTTACACGAAAATGTGTTATTTACTCCTAAATTAGAAAATTTCAGTTCTCACGCTCCGGCGTGAGAGTCTATTTACAGCCATTGCCACACCAGTTCTTACAAATAAAACTGCACCAGGGTTCAAATCTTTTAAACCTCAGTCTTTTCCAGTTGTTCTACAACACACGACACGACTACACGTGGTCGAGAAGGTGGTTTAACCGTCGTTCAGACACAACGGCTGCTGCCAAGCCAATGGCATGGCAAGGTTTTTTAATTGTCTTGTTTCTTTTGTGCAAGCAATTCTTCGGATGTCTCATTCGACATTATTACTGAAATCCACAGATCTGCGGTTACAGATCTGCGGTTACATAATTAGTGTTCAATCACACATAGAGTTCCATTGTCTACCACCTTGGCTGTGGTTTGTCAAGGCTAGATCCAAAACTAGCCGGCCTGTGTCAGAAGACAAAAAGGCAGTTCTGTAGACCGCAATTCAGTGTCTCCTAGATTCAAGGTTATTACAATTTTTTTTGTAGTACCGCACCCGGCCGACTGTTATATACCAAAAGTGGCTCAATCAGTGGAATTCATGCGGTCAGTGATTGCAGGTTTACAACCACTGAAATCATATTATCCCTAGAAGTCAAGAATGCGTTTTTGCGTGTTCAAAATTTTGCCACTACATCTGGCATACTTAGACGTTGGCAGTCCATCATTCAAACTCTCCTGTTTGGTTTCTCATCAGCGCCTCGGGTTGTCACAGGGGTGATGTCTGGGATAAGTTATTCTCAGATCCCGGCTGGTGATAATGGTTCTGTGCTTAGATAACCTTCTCATCACAGCTCTAGTTCAACAAATACTCCTTCACAATGAACTAGTTCAACACGGTGGAATTGTCAGATTCAAGAAATCACTTATGAATTCGTCTCAATCACTTCAATTCCTAGGAATGATTCTCGATAGGGTAGATCAAAGAAATTACCTACCAAAACATAAAGTACAGAGTATTCGTCATCTAATACAATTCGTGCTCAAGCCACGCACAGTCTCGGTACATTTGTGCATTCGCCTCTTAGGCACAAGGGTGACGGCTTTCGAAGCGATTCAGTTCGGAAGATTTCACTCACGTCCTTTTCAACTGGAGGTGCTCGCACAGTGGTTGGGCTCGCATCTGCAGATTCACCACAGGGTGAGGTTGTCGCCACGGGCCAGAGTATCTCTAATCTGGTGGCTCAAAGTACACAATCTAACCGCAGGAAAACAATTCAGCGCCTGTAATTGGATAATTCTAATGACGGACTCTAGACTTAGAGGTTGGGGAGCTGTAGTTCAAAATTATCAGCTCCAGAGTCTCTGGGCGGATCACGAAAGATTGCTGTCTATAAATGTCCTGAAACTACGGGCAATTTACAATGCGCTCCGACAAGCAGTGCACATGCTTCGGTCTCAGTCTGTCCAGGTGCAGTCAGACACCGCGACGGCGGTCGGATACAACAAACAAGGAGGAACGAGAAGCCGCATGGCAATGCGGAAAGTAGCTCGAATCCTCATTTGGCCCGAGCATCACCAAGTGATATTGTCGGCAGTGTTCATTCCGGCAGTGGGCAACTGGGAGGCGGATTATCTCAGCCGTCGGGATTTTCATCCAGGAGAATGGGTATTAAATCCAAAGGTGTTTCACATGTTGTTCCAGAGGTGGGGTTACCCTCAAGTGGACCTGATGGCATCTCGCCACAATCGCCAAACGCCCAGTATGTGTCCAGAACGCAAGATCCAACGGCAGTGGCGGCGGATGCTCACAATCGCGTGGCTGTACAGCCTCGTGTATCTATTTCCACCGTTTCCGCTCCTCCCCTTTGTTGCTAAAACGGATCACAAGAAAGTCCGCCACAGTCATACTAGTAGCGCCTCATTGGTCTCTGAGAGCTTGGTTCTCGGATCTCCGCGGGCTACTCGCAGACGATCCTTGTCCGGACCTGTTACAACAGGGTCCGTTCCTTTACCCCGAGTTAGCACGGCGGCGTTTAACGGGGTGGCTATTGAGACCGCACTCTTAAGGAAAGAGGGCATTCCAAAAAAAAAAAAAACATTTTTATACCAACCATGTTACGAGCTAGGAAGCCGGTTACGGCAGCTCATTATTACAGAATATGGCGTGCCTATATAGGTTGGTGTGAAGCTCGGAAGTTTCCGACATCATCTTTCAAGTTATTCCGTCTTTTGTTATTTCTACAGACAGGGTTAGATGGAGGACTGCGTTTATCTACACTAAAGGTGCAGGTATCTGCTTGTCAATTTAATTTCAAAAACGTTTGGCTCTATTGCCGTCTGTACACACTTTTCTGCAAGGTGTCCTCAGAGTACAGCCTCCATTCATTCCACCTACAGCGCCATGGGACTTGAAGCTGGTTTTAGATTTCTTACAGTCTTCATATTTTGAACCCTTACAACAAGTGAATATTAAGTTTTTCACTTGGAAAACTATTTTTCTTCTAGCCCTAGCTTCGGAAAGTCGTGTTTCAACTTTGGGTGCCTTGTCATGCAAGCCACCGTATTTAATGTTTCATGATGACAGAGCGGATCTGCGGACGAATCCCGCTTTCTTGCCAAAGGTAGTGTCATCTTTTCACATCAATTAACCAATAGTAGTTCAATCAACCAATAGTAGGTCCTGTGTTAACAGGAAATTCTGAAACTTTGGTTGTGGTACGCGCATTACGCGTTTATGTATCCCGAACGTCTACATTTCGTAAGACGAATACGTTGATGCGGCCAAGGATGGGTTGGCCAGCTTCTAAGCAGATCTTATCCATATAGATTAAACTGACCATACGTCAAGCTTACCTTCATGCTAGGTTACAGCTGCTTCCATTAGTAACAGCTCATTCCACACGTTCTGTGGGAACTTCATGGGCAGCTGGTCGTGGGGCTTCTACGACGCAGTTTTGCCGTGCAGCTACATGGTCAGCAGTGCACACGTTGGTGCGCTTTTACAAGTTTGATACGTTGCGGCATCAGCTTCTAGCTTTGGCCGCCTAGTGTTACAGGTGCCAAACAGCTCTCCCGCCCACGGGGGAAGCTTTGGTACGTCCCAAGAGTACTCCAGTGACCCCTAGTGGATGAAAAAGAAAATAGGATTTTGGTACTTACCAGGTAAATCCTTTTCTTTGAATCCATAGGGGGCACTGGACGCCCACCCAGAGCAGTTTTACCTGGTTTGTGGTAAGTTCAGGGGATCTTATGGTAACACATTCTCACCGACTGGTTTAAACTTTCAAGTTCTATCGGTTATAGTGTCAACTGTTTAGTTGTCCGTAACGTTATGTGTCAACTTTATTGTTGTCCGTTATTTTATAATATAAGTAATTCTCCATTGTTCACTTCTCTGTCGCTCCTATTCGGCTCAGTAAAAAACACTGAGGATCCTGGGAGTATGGAGGAGGGAAGTGGAGGGTTGCTCATTTAAATGTGCCTTCCTTTGCTACGCACCGTCCATATCCCAAGAGTACTCCAGTGCCCCCTATGGATTCAAAGAAAAGGATTTACCTGGTAAGTACCAAAATCCTATTTTTTCACTTAACTCCTCAGAGACCTGAGATTATCAGAGATCCACAACACTTCCAGTGATCCTGCACTGCTACCTGTTGCATACACTCATCAGCTGGGGAGCCGAATGACACCTCTCTCGTGTCAACCTCCGCTCAGTGAGAACCAGTGTGTAATAGTGATTGTGGTATTCATATAAATATTTTATGCAGTTCACAATATGAGCTTACCATCTTCGGAGTGCTGGAGAATTATTATACAGTATATTTTTTTGCTCAGATTTTTTATTTTTTTTATTATTATTATTTCAAAATGTAACTGGACCCTCTTTTGTTATTTTCTCCTCAGCTCACTTTAAAATAGTTATAAAGGAGAAAATTATCTGAAAGCAATTATAGAGTTAGACCATTTTCCTTACAGTGTAAGCTGCAAACTAGGAGGTCGATTCAATTCAGCAACTTATGAATAGCGCCGGGAATTAGCTCCCAACGCTATTCAATTCAGCTCCAGTTAAGTCGGCGATGGCCCGTTCTCGCCGACTAAACAGGTTGAATTGTCGGGAGAATCAGCCTCGCGCCGGTCGGTTTCTTCTCTCATCCCCCGGGGATGAGAGAAGAATTCCCGACAATTGCGGGTAACTAGCAGCTGAATTGAATAGCGTCGGGAGCTAATTCCCGGCGCTATTCATAAGTTGCCGAATTGAATCGACCCCTAGGTGTCCTGTTAGTTTACATTTGGATGTAAGCCATTTTTATGACACGCCTCTCAAATGTAGCAGTACACGTCCGCACTGATAGGTGTTACTTTCACATCTCCCTGAAATGCTTTTTCAAAAGTAGGTAAGTATGCTTTAAGTCAAGTTCTGTTGTATAAGTCATAGGTGCAGTCACACATAGAGGATTTCATTAGGAACATTATAGGCCCATCTAGACAGCGCTCTTCAAATATCTCCAATGGTCCATTTGCAGCCGCTTGTGGATGTTAACTAACGGCACTGTCCCAGTAGGTGTGAGATTTTGTTTTTATCCAATACTATTCTATCCCCAAGGTCATAAGTCATATATTATAATAGTCATGTTAAAAGTCTGCTGACGATTCTAACTAAGCTGCTCTTATCTTTGTCCAGTCACTAACCTTCTACCAGTGTGCTATGCCGTGCCAGGCCTCTGAAAGCATATGCAAGAGACAGCAACAGCACAGCCCTGATACAGGCAGTTGCCATTATGACATCACAGCATGAACTCACACACCCCACCAGACCGGCTAAGACTGGTTATTTCTGGTTTGAGGCCCTTGTCCTTTACATGACTGACCTAAGAGAAATGTGATTTCACTTATTATTTAAAACTATTACATGAGAAAATTTTATTACTACGATTTACCCACTGTTTTGCTCGCTTAGTGGCATCTAATATTGTGATGTATATTTTATATTGTACACATAGGGCCTGATTCAGGTTGGATTGCAATCGCAATAAGCGATCAAACGGCAAAAATTGCTAAGAGGATGCGGGCTCATGCGCAGGTCCTGTCATGCGCACGCTCCCACATTTTCTGCGGCGCCCCAAATGCAATCGCCTCTGCCTGTCAATGAGGCAGAGACGGGCGGTGGGGGCGGCAATTCTCCATTTCCAAGTAGAGAGGGGTTGTTGCGGGGACGAGGCTTCAAAATGGGGGCGGCAACTGAGAAAAGGGGTGTAGTCGGGGCGGCTGTGTGACGTCGCACACAGCCGCTGCGATCACAAAAGTGGCGGCGGGCCTCCTGCGGACGCCTGATACGCGGGGCGGACTACAGGCAGAGACGGGGGCGGCAATGCTCCATTTCCAAGGAGGAGATGGAGCATTGCGGGGACGAGGCTTCAAAACGGGCGGCAACGGAGAAGCGGGGCGTAGTAAGGGCGGCTGGGTGACATCACCCGCAGCCGATGCGATCACAAAAATGGCTGCAGGCCTCCTGCGGGCGGCTAACATGCGGGGAGGACTAGCTCTGTGCTGGGCGTCCCCCCGTATGTCAGAGAATCTGATGGTAGATGTGCTAAATTTAGCACGTCTACGATCAGGTCTGAATCATCCCCATGGAACAAAAAAAGGCCCAAATTATGTGATTTTAGTTTTGTTTGTCAATTTTTGAAAACAAAAAACAAAACCAGCCACGGCGGTTTGGCAAAAACCAAATACAAAGCCGGATGACGAATCAGGGACAAATCCAGCAAAAATGGTCTTCTGCACATCTCTAGTAGTAATCTAATATCACATTGAGTTTGCTAGCATTGTATGCCTAGGTATGTGCTGATATGAGACACTCCCTTTATCTCCTGTTTGGGGTATTCAGAGTTTAATTAATTATTCCTGTAGTTTAGCTGGTCATTCAAAACTTCGGCTCAGTGCTACCATATGGTCCCTACTGGTCTGCACGTTTGCACTGATGTTGCTTGCTGACTGGTAGCTGCATTAGAAGTTGTTGCATTCCACAGGAGGAGCTAGCTGCATATATCCAGTTTTGCGTTCCACATGAGATGTACAGTTCGGGAGCACCAGTGCCACGTTTTACACATGGTACCCTGAGGTTACCAGCAGAGAGGTACATCTCTGCCTGACCGATTACGTGACTTAAGTGTTGAACAGTGTAATGTTTTTTGTTGCGATTTGGCCTTTGGGACCTTGTGTTAATATTGTTGCTATAGGAAGTGATACCACTACCAGGCAGGCCATGTGATCCAAATTAAACTACTGTACATGTAGTTTGCCGGCTTTTTGCACATTATTCTGTTGGTATAAACATACTTGCCTACGCTCCCTCATTCTGCAGGAGACACCCTGAAATAGAAGCAATCTCCCTGACTCCCTGAATAGTCCAGCAATCTCCCTGATTGCACCTTAACCCCTTTGTGCAGCTGTTACATTCTTGGGGGGGGGGGGGGGGGGGGGAATAAGTCAAAGATACATACATTCAAAAGGGAACATCAGTACCATTTCCCTGCATTGGTTATAAGACACAATGACCCTATGGCTACATGCATTTTAAATAAAGTATCTCGTGGCCACTTACTGTATATGGAACCTCTTGTAAAGCACAATACACAAATAGATTCTGCAAAATATAAGTCTTTTCTTCAACAAGTAGATCTTACTAACTTTGGGGCTCATTTACATGTGGATGTAAGTCATTTTTATGACACGCCTCTCAGATATAGCAGTACACGTCCGCACTGATAGGTGTTACTTTCACATCTCCCTGAAATGCTTTTTCAAAAGTAGGTAAGTATGCTTAAAGTCGGGTTCTGTTGTATAACCTGGGCAGAGTCAAGGTCCGCAGAAGCATGACCGGAACACCAACTGTCAGTGCAGTGCTATACGCTGGAAGTCCAGCTGCACTAAGTGAGTTTAATTCCACTCATACTGTATAGTCATTTAAGACTGGTTGGTATTGGGTGACCGGTGGCCGGATCCCGTCTGTCAGAAGGCCAGCGGGGGTGGGGGGCAATAGTCCCTGTTGCTCGGCATGTCAACCGGCGGGCTAGTGAGTGTTCGAGATGCCGGCGCTGGTATTGTGACCGCAGGTCACATAACCGCATCCCTTTTGGACTTGAGGAGCCTGCACACTGCAAGCATCTGGTTGTTCATTTATTGTTCCTCTCCCTGATGTTAGATGGAGACCATACATACCTCAGCCCTTTCCTAGGTCACTAAGCTGTACAATAGTGAAAATGTGATATAAATTCATACAGTAGTTTCTGTGTGATGCCAGAACGTACAGACAGACTAAATTTCACGTTTTTTTTGTGGGGTTTTTTTTTGTCTCAATGGTCCATAAACAGTCCCTAGAAGTATAATTCTCAACAAAAAATGTCTATGTACAGACACAACCCTTACAGTTTTATTATGTATAGATTTTTATTGTTGGGTGTCCCTATTTATCTTTGGCTATGTAAGGCTTTGTGTGAACCCAATTTCCACTATTATGTTTATTACTGTTAGTGTTTCAGTGATAACCTCATTTAAGGACAAAACAATGATAAAATTGGAGTAAACCTGTGAAAAGCACAAACATTATCCGATTGGTCTGATTCTTTATATGTTACAGCTGTGTTTTTCAACCACTGTGCCGTGGTACACTAGTGTGCCCTGAGCAGTCTCCAGGTGTGCCGCCATAGAAGCACAGCCAGGTCCGTCGGTGTTTTGCCGCTACTGAGGCCCTGGAACGATCAATACTGGTGGGTTTAGTGGTTGCAGAGCCAGTTCTGATTTTGGGCCCGGGCAGTGTTGGGCTCTTCTGGCTTTCTCAGATGTGGCTCAGGCGTTGCCTATGGAGAAGCTGCGACATAATATCCTAGGACACGCAACTGCACCATGCATCACCATTATATTTGAGTGTCTTGGCAATATTTTAACTTGTTCAGTGTGCCGCCAGTTGTTAAAGGTTTGAAATCTCTGCTCGAGATGTTGTGCAGTTCCCACCAATGTGTGTCTCCATAAGCACACAATATATCACATCTGTACCCCAGAGCTGTCCACTTCCCATTATGCGTACGGCTTACATCAGCAGAATGGGCTCCTGGCTTTCACATAATCCCCCTTATCACAGGTTCAACAGATATAACAAGTTTATATGGAGATGTTGTCTGACGTAAGTACTGATAGCCCTTAGCAAGCAAAAGGCAACTTAATTTTTGCTAATATGTTTTGGTGTTTTTATGTTTAGGTGCATTTTTTATATTTCTTTACATTCCCTGAGACTTTACTCATTACATATGAAATAATGTCCAAGAGTTGATTGTTACTCTGCCACCATAAGAAGATCTGTATTCTGTGCTTTGAATTAAAGGCCAGCAGTGTTTATAGGGTCCGGCTAATAGTCGTGGCTTATGCGATAGCAGAGTATGCACTAAGCAAAGAAAACTGTAATTAAAACCTCAACATAAGCAATTTATACTAATTTTATGAAACCTACTTTTTCTGCCAGCTGTAAAGTTGAACAGAACACTCATTTTTTATTTTTGTGCTTTATAGCTGAGAACAAGTTTAGACTTTTTCTTTCTCCTGGCTGCATTTGAAGCCCCCAGGAGCATAAACCTCTATATTCACATTAGGAATAGATCCGTGTGTTCTTTACAAGGGGAAACAGAGTATACTGCCAGATGCCAATTAATAAGAGCATCTTGAGACTTCCTGAGCACTGGATAATATCCGTTGTTGAGGGATTAGTCTGTGCTACTGTAACTCAGCAGGTGAGACCCTTCTGTGTCAGCCAGCGCTATAAGCCTGTATCTGTTTTTCCCGCAGGTGCGTGCGTATCCTGGGTAAGCAGGAAAACATCAGGGTGATGCAGCTTGCCTTGTTCCAGGGGGTGGCCAAGAAGCATCGTGCTGCTACTACAGTGGAGATGAAGGCCTCCGATAATCCCGTCCTCATGAGTATTCAGCCAGACCCCACCATCGTGTGCACCGCCTTTAAGAAAAATCGCTTTTATATGGTTGGTGCCGTATACACCGCAAATGTTTATGTCCAGCAATGTACTTTGAATTTGTGTCTTAGTAGCTGCATCAAATGCTTAATGGTTCAAAGAACTATTAGAGCATCTTTTCTATCAAACAGATTAATGATCCTAGCTAACCTGCAGATAATCCTACCAATAGATAGTTATTGCGAACAACATTCCATAGTATGTAGATGTTCAGTTGTTAATGGAACTCATCTAACATTCAGTTAAAACCTTTTTATAGGAATGTATTCTAAAGTTTGTATTATCTTTTTTGTTTATTGGTCACAAGTAGACATTAAAACGAATACTGTAAACAGTATAAATAATACACACTGAAGGGGAGAATGAGAGAAAATATGAGGAGCACTGATAGTGAGGATAGTGCATGGGGAGAACAAGATGGAAGAGGGCCCTCCCAGGGAGGTGGTGAGCAGGGAATGAGACAATGGGGTATATTTACTAAAGTGCAAGTTTTTAGAATTGGAGAGGTTTCCTATAGCAACTGATCAGATTGTACTTATCATTTATCTAGCACCTTCTAGACAATAATAACTAGAATCTGGTTGCTGTGGGCAACATCTTCACTTCTAAAAACCCACACTTTAATAAATGTGCCCCTTTGTGGCCGAAGGAGAGGTGTTAGAAGAGCTGCTAGGTGTTGGTTAAAATATGTTGTTTTTGGGGAACTTTTAAAGCTGGTGGAAAGGCGATCTTGGCAAAGGAATGTGTTAAAGAGCAGGTGGGCGCTGTGGAGGTCTTGGGGGTGGGAGGAAGTGACCAGAAAAGAGGTGCGGCAACAAGGCGCAGTGGAGAGGACAGGAAGAAGTGTGGAGAGGTTGGAGATGTAGGTGGGGAACGAGTTATTTAGTGCGTTTATTTCAGATATTTCTATACAGCTTTTGTTCTATATTCTCAAATGCCAGTTTTACTCGCTCTGGGAAACCAAGGAGAGTAACGATCTGTCATTTTGGATTTTTAGTTTACCAAGCGAGATCCCGAAGACACAAAAAGTGCAGACTCCGATAGAGATGTTTTCAATGAAAAACCATCAAAGGAAGAAGTGATGGCAGCCACACAGGCCGAAGGGCCGAAACGTGTCTCTGACAGTGCGACCATTCACACCAGCATGGGGGATATTCATGTCAAACTGTTTCCGGTTGAGTAAGTGTCTTAAATGTTCATTCTGTATCTCACTATTTGAAATGACAGATATTAGTAGTCACTGGTTTCCTGTGCCTGCGATAAAATCGATGTTCCTGTGCCCCATGCTTACATATGGTCACGGAACGCCGTCTTTTAATAGTCATATAATTTGCAGCAGGGAGTGCATTATCCCATGTATAAACTAGTAGTCTCACGTAAATTGTAATTTTTTTTTTTTATTCTTACCGCTATTTAGAGCACCTATACGGAGCCTGTATATGGTATTATGGTATAAAGCAACTCTATCAAGTTGTCACCTTTGTTTTAGTGCCGCTTCTGTGCTCTAACTCGTAGATGGTCCCCGACCTTCTGAATGATACACTCCCACACTTGCAGCTGTTTCTCTGTATTATATGAAACCAATGACTTCTGCATATGTTGTTAGGCTGTGACATACATCAAAAAAGCAAGCCACACAGTCATATCATTATTTTAATGCAGATGCCCCAAGACGGTGGAGAACTTCTGTGTGCACAGCCGCAATGGTTACTACAACAGTCACGTGTTTCACCGACTCATAAAGGTTAGTGCATGGCATGTTCGTCTGCAGTACATCTATGTAGCATTGTTAAGGCTAGTAGTAAAGGCTGCATTGTTTTTTATCATTTGAGTAGAAGAGTTTTGTTTTTTTTGTGGGCTTTTTGCTTTCTTCATAAACGTATTGGGGCACGATTCAGATGTGCACACATCTATGAGACTGCTCTGTCACCATACCCCTGTGTAAAATAACAGTAATATACCCCTGTGTAAATAACAGTAATCCTTACCAATGCACACTTGCTCCAGCCCTTTACCTGGTGGAAGATATCCAGCTGGAAATAGACTGATCTCCGCGTACATACAATTTTCAACATGCCCTCACTTGATTTAGCCGAAATGCGAGTGCTCTTCTGCCACCAGCTGCAGGGGGAGTTGTGTTTGCATGTATGTCTCAGAGTCACTGGCGTTTCTATAATGGGTGCAGTGTGTGCGGTGCACACCGGCCCCTGAGTCCAGAGGGGGCCCCCACCGCACACGCTGCGCCCATTTTCTAAATACTCGCCCCTCCGGAGTCCCGCGGTGATGTTCACGGCGGTATTAAAACTCTGTGAAAATGGCCCAGCCGTTTTCACTGAGTTCTGCACATTAGAGAAATCTCATTGAAAATGGCCGCCGCGCCATTTTCCCGGAGATCTGCGCATGCGCAGTAGAGTCTGAGCGCTCTGGTGCTTAGACTTTCAGCGCTGCCGGCAGAGAGGAGAGGGCCTGAACGCAGGAGGCTGCACCCGCGTCTCCTCCTCTCTTAAAGCGCCCCTGCTCAGAGTAGTCACTAGATGAGTACGGTCAGCTACGGGGTGCGCATTGCTAAAAACAGTAACATCCATCCGCTAAACTGAATGTGGTGGAACCCTGTTTCTTCCCTCATTGTCACGGTCTCTTTTTTTTTTTTTCTCACATTTTCCACTAGACCAAAACAGAAGGAATTCATATTTTAGCCAGTGCATCTCCATTGTGGGTTAATCCATGTGGAGAGGTTGCTTGACCATTTTTTAAATATAATATAATTTTTGTGTGTGATGACCCTTGTAAGTTAGTAGTCAGAATCCACCATTACTTTATTTTACCTTCATATGAAGATGGCGGCCATTTTCGTATCATGGCGTATGACATTTTTCATTGTTGCCGACTCTTGGGGTAAATGCAGTATCTCAGCTTAGAAAAGTCATAGAAGGCTAGGATAAAAACTCTTATTTTTAGCACATTTCAAGCTACATATTTTGTCATATAGCTATTTCCCTACCTGACTTTCCTGATGACTGAAATTTAAACCCAAAGTTATTTGTCAGGTGTAAAAGGTCTGTATTTTGGATTGTAGTTCAGTGGGAAGGAATACAATTTCAGAGCTGTAATTTTTGGGGGAATAGCTATATACTGAGATTTCGAGTTATTTATCTTGTCACTTTTTTTTTTTTTTTTATTGGCGCACTTTGAAATTGCTAGTCTTTCTGTTTTTCACCTAAATTGATCTCTAATATCTCTGTTGGGGGACCTCGCCCCCAATAATCATTCTTGGCCCCTGTGTGCCATGTAGCTCGCGCGTGGTAAGCCTCTGTGTAAGGCGGACTGCAGCACGAGTCATAGGGCGAGTTAATCTGCATCTGTGGATTGCTCGGATCACTGGCACAGGACCCCAACTGTTGTAAAGGTTTGCTGAGGCAAGAGGTATGTAAGTTGCATCTTCTGTAAGCTTTGTACAGTATTACTAGTTATGTATCTGCCTGGGGCGGCCCATGTTGTACAGCCAATATGCGCAGCAGAGTTTTTCTTTCAATGTTCATTCATTTGTGTTCTAAAAGGAGATCAGCGCAGTTTTATTTTACTGAAAGTATGGGGTTTGCTTGTGGCAGCACCCGCTAGCTTCTCCTCTGAACCGATTTAAACCATAGTGTAATATCACAATCTCTTTTTCATCCACTAGGGGTCACTGGAGTACTCTTGGGATATGGATGGTGTTAGCAAGGACTGGGCACTGAATATTCAAATTTCAGTGACTCTCCTCCCCTCCATACTCCCAGAATACCTCAGTGTTTTTTCGGTGCTCACATGGACAGGAAGCACAAGTGTGGACCTCCAGAGGGGGACATACATTTTTTTACTTTTAAATATTTTTGTTTTTATTTTTTATACATAACAATCCTTTCCCAGCTTACACAAAAGCTCTGGGTACGGAATTATAGAAGCTGCTGCGTGCAGCTCTTGGCGTGTTGGGCCTCACAAAGGAGCCCCCTCACAGCCACAAGCAGCTCAGCTAACAACAGCTGAGGCTGCAGAAAGGACTAGATGGAACTTGTTGGAGAAGCCCCGTCAGAGTCCAGGAGCACTGGATCGCAGGTATTTATGCCCGGGGCGGTCAGCTCCCGCTGCCGCCCCGCCGGGTGTGGTACTGCGCACCGCCATACTGTTCGCCGGCCGTTACTTCCCTGCTGCCTGCCTCTTGTCACAGGCTCAATAGCGCCCGCACTACCCGCCGCTCCCGACCCGCCGGCCAGTGTAACAATCCGGCGCAGAGGGGAGCCAGAGAGCCCGTCACAGCTTCATGCCTGTTGCCGCCGCCCGCTCATACATACCGCAGAACGGGAGCTCACGCTGGGTGCAGCGCAGCTGAAGGGGGGGACAAAATGCCCACAGCAGCAGTGCTAGTCAGGCTGTTAAGCCAAGATATAAGTATTACATATGTTGCATTGTATTGAAAGGCTACAGTATATGCATTATATTGTGAACTGCTGCTTGCTATGACAAAGGCTGCATTATATTGTGCACTGCTGCTTGATATGAGAGAGGCTGCATTATATTGTGAACTGCTGCTTGATATGAGAAAGGCTGCATTATATTGAGACAGGCTGTTTTATATGAGAAAGGACCATGGTTTTAAGTGCATGTCTTTATAACCTAGTATACTATGTTATACAATGTAAGCACATGGCTGGAGGCCATTTTAACCATGCTTCCTGTTTCTTCTTCCAGGAAAAGGCTGTCCTACAACAATACTCCACCGGATGGCATAGGGGTGTTGGTAGGACTTTTGGATCAAGTTCCTATAGTCTGGTCACGTGCACTGCCTTCAGCAGTACAACATAATGAATAAGGCATCAGCAAACACAAAATGCAGTGTAACTGCACTGTCTGTCAGTGTATGTTGTCTACACAAAATGGGCGCTGCTCGACAACAGGTGCCCTTATGGAGTCAAAGAAAAGGATGTACCTGGTAAGTACCATAATCCTATTTTTGCTGTGAGGTGGATTAATGCAGAAACAAGAACCACAAAGTATTTATTGGCTGTGGTTACAAAAAAAAACAAGAAATAGCCACATTTGTTTTTTTGTTCACTTTTCTGCAATTTCATTTAAAACGAAACACGGCAAGAATTGAGGCTCGGGTGAGACCGAAACAGATACCAAAGGGTCTCAGTCTTTGCACAGGTCCCAGTTTAGTTCAGGTCACAATGGTCTTATAATTTCCCAGTTTCTGCTATATTGCATCCTGACGACTGCGCAGGGTGAGCATGAGGAAGGAAATTGGGCCACCAGTCACATCAGGGCGGTACGTCAGTCTCTGATTTTTACGGACACTGAAGAACCGCTGACAAATAATAAGGTGGTATTTACTAAACGACAGAGATCTTTAGTGTGTTTTCAGAGGCAGGCCAGAATCCGCATAAACTGGTTTCTATACCTCGCCAGTTTAAGTTTAGTTACCAGTTTCCAACAGTCTGTGACATCTACATGTGAGAGTCCGCCAATGGTGGATTCCTCTGTGTCAAAACTTACAAAACAAATTAACCAGTACCAACTGCTACTACGCTTCAAGACCCGTCAGAGCATAAGCTAAAACTCCATGTATACAGCAGCAGGGGTGCTACTTAGATCTAGTTTGGTTGGAATTTGGGTACATAAGGCGGTGATTATATTGAACACCTCCAAGCCGACCACTTTATACTTCTTGCTGATCACATCGGTGAAGCTGCTGAGTATTTATGTGCAGCTTCTACGGACGTCTGTCAAGTCAGTTCTCGCTTTTCAGCGTCACTAGTTTCGGCACGACGGGCTCTCTGAAAGCATTACCTTCCGCTGACAGGAAGTTTAATTCTAAATAAGAGACCTCAGCCTTTTCGAGGCTGTGGTACAGGAACAACCACACCTAATAGATGTGGTAGAGAACGTGGTTTACACCAAGAAGCCTGGGACATGACGTGCTCCCAGCCCATGTCTAAGTTCTGGAAATCGCAATTCAGTCGCTGCTAGATTCAGCAGTTTGTTTCCAGTCCCTGTTCACTAACAAGATCAGGGTTATTACTCCAGTTTTTGTAGGACCAAAGCCAGATAGCTCGGTCAGACCAATATTGAACTTAAACAGTCTCAATCAGTACGTCTCTTACTACAGATTCAAACTGGAATCCCTGCGGTCTGTATTTGCATGTTTACAGCTACAGGATTGCAGTTTGGCCGCTTCGTCAGAGGTTCTTGCGTTTGCACTACGGCGAAACCATTACCAGTTTCAGACTCTACCGTTTTGGCCTCTCGTCAGCAACTCGGGTAGTCACCAAACGTATGTTTGTGATGATAGCTCATCTCAGATCACTGGAAGTGATAATAGTTCCGTACTTGGACGATCTACTCATCAAAATTCCGTCTCAACAGATGATCCTCCAACATGCGTTGCTAACGTACAATGGTACAAGTTCAGCCCGGTTGGATTGTCAACTTCAGGAAATCACATTCAATTCCTAGAAATGATTCTCGATACGGTAGATCAACTAATTGACCTACCAGAACACAAAGTACAGAGTATTCGTCATCTGGTACAATTAGTGCTGAAGCACGCACAGTCTCTGTACATTTGTGCATTCGATTGTTAGGAAATATGGTGGCAGCTTTCGAAGCGCTTCAGTTCGGAATATTTCACTCGCGTCCTTTTCACCCGGAGGTGCTCGCACAGTGATCGGCCTCACATCGGCAAATTCACCGGATGGTGATGTTTCCACGGGCCAGAGTATCTATACTCTGGGGGCTCAAAGTACACACGTTAACCGCAGGAAAACGGTTCGGCGTCTGCAATTGGATAATTCTAACAACGCGAGTCTCAGAGGTTGGGGAGCTGTGGTTCAAAATTGTCAGCTCTAGGGTCTCTGAGCAGATCACGAAAGATTGCTGTCTCTAAGTCCTGGAACTCAAGATACTTTACAATGCGCTACGACAAGCAGTGCACAGGCTTCGGTCTCAGACTGTCCAAGTGCAGTCAGACAACGCGACGGCGGTCGATTACATCAACAAAGAAACGAGAAGCCGCATGGCCATGTGGAAAGTAGCTCGAATCTTCAATTGGGCCGAGCATCACCAAGTGATATTGTCGGCAGTGTTCATTCAGGGAGTGGACTACTAAGAGGCAGATTATCTACGCAATCGGGATTTTCATCCAGGAAAATGGTCATTAAATCTAGAAGTGTTTCACATATTGGTCCAGAAGTGGGGTTACCCTCAAGTGGATCTGATGCCATCTCGCCACAATCACCAAATGCCCAGTATGTGTCCAGAACGCGAGATCCAAAAGCGGTGGCTATGGATGCTCTCACAATCGCGTGGCCGTACAGCCTCGTGTAGCTGTTTCCACCGTTTTCCGCTGCTCCCTCTGTTGCTACAACTGATCAAAAGACAGTCCGCCACAGTCATACTAGTGGCGCCTCATTGGCCTCGGAGAGCTTGGTTCTCGGATCTCCGCGGACTACTTGCAGACGATCCTTGGCCACTCCCACTACGTCCGGATCTGTTACAACAGGGTCCGTTCCTTTACCCCGATTTAGCGCGGCTGCAGTTGACGGGGTGGGTGTTGAGACCGCCCTCTTAAGGAAAGAGGGCATTTCAGAATCTGTTATACCAACCAGGTTACGAGCTAGGAAGCCAGTTACGGCAGCTCATTATTACAGAATTTGGCGTGCCTATATCGGTTGGTGTGAAGCTCGGAAGTTTCCGACATCATCATTCAAGTTATCCCGTCTTTTGTTATTTCTACAGACGGGGTTAGATGGAGGACTGCGTTTATCTACACTAAAGGTGTAGGTCTCTGCTTTGTCAATTTACTTTCAAAAAACGTTTGGCTCTATTGCCGTCTGTACACACTTTTCTGCAAGGTGTCCTCAGAGTACAGCCTCCATTCATTCCACCTACAGCGCCATGGGACTTGAATCTGGTTTTAGATTTCTTACAGTTGTCATATTTTGAACCCTTACAGCAAGTGGATATTAAGTTTCTCACTTGGAAATCATTTTTTCTTCTAGCCTTAGCTTTGGCAAGGCGTGTTTCAGATTTGGGTGCCTTGTCATGCAAGCCACCGTTTTTGGGGTTTCATGATGACAGAGCGGAACTTCGGACGAATTCCGTGTTATTGCCAAGGGTAGTGTCATCTTTTTCACATCAATCAACCAATGGTAGTTCCTGTGTGAACAGGTAATTCGGGAACTTTGGATGTGGTACGCGCATTACGCGTTTAGGTATCCCGAACGTCTACAGTTCGTAAGACTGATACGTTGTTTGTTTTCTATCATGCTGCCAAGATGGGTTGGCCAGCTTCTAAGCAGACATTTTCCAGATGGATAAAACTGACCATACGTCAGGCTTGCCTTCATGCTAGGTTACAGCCGCCTACATCAGTAACAGCTCATTCCCCACGTTCTGTGGGAACTTCATGGGCAGCTGGTCGTGGAGCTTCTACGACGCAGCTTTGCTGTGCGGCTACATGCTCATCAGTGCACACGTTTGTGCGCTTGTACAAGTTTGATACGTTTGCGGCATCAGCATATAGCTTTGGCCGCTTAGTGTTACAGGTGCCAAACAGCTCTCCCGCCCACAGGGGAAGCTTTGGTACGTCCCAAGAGTACTCCAGTGACCCCTAGTGGATGAAAAAGAAAATAGGATTTTGGTACTTACCAGGTAAATCCTTTTCTTTGAATCCATAAGGGGCACTGGACGCCCACCCAGAGCAGTTTGACCTGGTTGTGGTAAGTTCAGTGGATCTTATGGTAACACATTCTCACCGATTTATCGGTTATGGTGTCAACTAGTTAGTTGTCAGTTACGTTATGTGTCAACTTTATTGTTGTCCGTTACGTTATAATGTTATAGGTAATTCTCCATTGTTAATTCTCTCTATCCTGTTCGCCTCAGAAAAAAACACTGAGGTATTCTGGGAGTATGGAGGGGAGGAGAGTTACTGAAATTTGAATATTCAGTGCCCAGTACTTGCTAACCGTCCATATCCCAAGAGTACTCCAGTGCCCCCTATGGATTCAAAGAAAAGGATTTACCTGGTAAGTACCAAAATCCTATATATATATATATATATATATATATATATATATATATATATATATATATATATATATATATATATATATATATATATATATATATATATATATATATATATATATATATATATATATATATAATATATAATATATATATATATATATATAATTTTTTTTTTTTTTTTGTGTTTTGGAAGTTTTGTGGAATATAAACCTATGTTTTGTACTCTGTTGTAGAAGTCATTTTGGATGATGGGCCTAATTCAGACCTGATCGCTGCGCTGCGTTTTCGTACAGCGGGTGATCAGGTCTAAACTGCGTATGCACCGCAATGCGCGGGCGCGTTGCACGGATACAAAGCTGATTGCCGCTCAGTGATGGGTTTGCGCGAAGGATCCATTCGCACAGGCGTTTGCAAGGAGATTGATGGGAAGAGGGCGTTTGTGGGTGTCAACTGATTGTTTCCTGGTAGTGGTTGGAAAAACACAGGCGTGTCCAAGCGTTTGCAGGGAGGGTTTCTGACATCCATTCCGGTCCCAGGCGTGTTCACAGTGGCTGATTAAGTTCTGGGCTACTGAGAGACTGCACAAAATCTGTTTGTACATCTCTACTACACATGCATTCGCACACTTGCAAAGCGAAAATACACTCCCGTATGGGCGGCGACTATGTGATCGCATCGCTGCAAAAATCCCCTAGCGAGCGAACAGGTCTGAATTAGGCCCAATAACCTTTTATTACGTATATAGGATACAGCACTGATATTTTTACTTTTTTTTTTATAGCTTGGAAGCCTATAACAAACCCGCATATTTTTTTATTTTTTCTTCACTTAGGGCTTCATGATTCAAACAGGAGACCCTACTGGCACAGGAATGGGTGGAGAAAGTATTTGGGGTGGAGAGTTTGAAGACGAGTTCCACTCCACCCTAAGACATGACCGTCCCTATACTGTCAGTATGGCCAATGCTGGTGCTGGTACCAATGGCTCCCAATTCTTCGTAACAGTAGTGCCAACTGTAAGAACACTTTATACTTGATGGTCTATATTCTATAAAGTCATATAATGCTCTACTTCCTGTACTGCAAAGTGCCGGTTTCGTAGTTCTGACATAAACTTGAACACTAGTATGTTATATGTTTGGCTGGGCAAGCTGCAGGTTTGAATGATTTTTCCTTGTTTTCTGTCATGTTAACAATCTGACACACTGCGGCATTTATCTACAGCCGTACAAATAGGTGTAACAATTGTTAAATATTGAGTTAATATACAACAGATGGTGGCGGTGTGCTTTGTAACATTATTCTAGTGATAGATCCTCTAGTAGCTAACCTTTATAAGTACAGGCCTAAGCATTTATCTTTCTCTAACGTCCTAGTGGATGCTGGGGACTCCGTAAGGACCATGGGGGATAGACGGGCTCCGCAGGAGACAGGGCACTTTAAGAAAGAATTAGGAATACTGGTGTGCACTGGCTCCTCCCTCTATGTCCCTCCTCCAGACCTCAGTTAGAATCTGTGCCCGGACGAGCTGGGTGCACTTTAGTGAGCTCTCCTGATCTTGCTGATAAGAAAGTATTTTGTTATGATTTTTTATTTTCAGAGAGATCTGCTGGCAACAGACTCTCTGCTACGTGGGACTGCGGGGAGAGAAGCAGCCCTACTAACTGCGGATAGGTCATGCTTCTTAGGCTACTGGACACCATTAGCTCCAGAGGGATCGAACACAGGAACGCACCCTTGGTCGTCCGATCCCGGAGCCGCGCCGCCGTCCCCCTCGCAGAGCCAGAAGCCGGCGTGAGAAGCAAGATGACGTCAAAAGCGGCGGCAGAAGACTCCTGTCTTCATATAAGGTAGCGCACAGCACTGCAGCTGTGCGCCATTGCTCCCACATTAAACCCACACACTCCGGTCACTGTAGGGTGCAGGGCGCAGGGGGGGGCACCCTGGGCAGCAATTAAGTACCTCTTGGCATAAAAGGGCATATATACAGTTGGGCACTGTATATATGCATGAGCCCCCGCCATTATTTTACACAAAATCACGGGACAGAAGCCCGCCCCTGAGGGGGCGGGGCTTCTTCCTCAGCACTCACCAGCGCCATTTTCTCTCCACAGCTCCACTGAGAGAAAGCTCCCCCGGCTCTCCCCTGCAGATTCACGGTAGAAAGAGGGTAAAAAGAGAGGGGGGGCACATAAATTTAGCGCAATATCATTATATACAGCAGCTACTGGGTAAACACTAAGTTACTGTGTAATTCCTGGGTCATATAGCGCTGGGGTGTGTGCTGGCATACTCTCTCTCTGTCTCTCCAAAAGGCCTTGTGGGGGTTCTGTCCTCAAATAGAGCATCCCCTGTGTGTGTGGTGTGTCGGTACGCTTGTGTCAACATGTTTGACGAGGAAGGCTATGTGGAAGCAGAGCAGGTGCAGATGAATGTGGTGTCTCCGCCGACGGCGCCGACACCTGATTGGATGGATATGTGGAAGGTGTTAAATGATAATGTAAACTCCTTGCATAAAAGGTTGGATAAAGCTGAAGCCTTGGGACAGTCAGGGTCCCAACCCATGCCTGATCCTACAGCGCAGAGGCCGTCAGGGTCTCAGAAGCGCCCACTATCCCAAATTGTTGACACGGATATCGACACGGATTCTGACTCTAGTGTCGATGGCGATGATGCAAAGTTGCAGCCTAAAATGGCTAAAGCCATCCGCTACATGATTATAGCAATGAAGGATGTATTGCACATTTCAGAGGTAAACCCGGTCTCTGACAAGAGGGTTTATATGTTTGGGGAGAAAAGGCAAGAAGTGACTTTTCCCCCTTCACATGAATTAAATGAGATATGTGAAAAAGCTTGGGATTCTCCTGATAAGAAAATGCAGATTTCCCTACTGTTACTTATGGTGTATCCTTTCCCGTCAACGGACAGGTTACGCTGGGAATCCTCCCCTAGGGTAGACAAAGCTTTGACACGCTTATCTAAGAAGGTAGCCCTGCCGTCACAGGACACGGCCACCCTAAAAGATCCTGCGGATAGAAAGCAGGAAGGTATCCTGAAGTCCGTTTATACACCTTCAGGTACACTACTAAGGCCGGCGATTGCGTCGGCCTGGATGTATAGCTGTAGCAGCATGGACAGATACTCTGTCTGAGGAGCTTGATACCTTGGATAAGGATACTATATTGCTGACCCTGGGGCATATAAAAGACGCTGTCCTATATATGAGAGATGCCCAGAGAGACATTTGCCTACTGGGCTCTAGAATAAATGCAATGTCAATTTCTGCCAGAAGGGTCCTGTGGACTCTGCAATGGACAGGTGCAGGTGATGCCGACTCAAAGAAGCACATGGAGGTTTTACCTTATAAGGGTGAGGAATTGTTTGGGGACGGTCTCTCGGACCTAGTTTCCACAGCTACGGCTGGGAAGTCAAATTTTTTGCCATATATTCCCTCACAACCTAAGAAAGCACCGTATTACCAAATGCAGTCCTTTCGATCACAAAGAGGCAAGAAAGTCAGAGGTGCGTCCTTTCTTGCCAGAGGCAGGGGTAGAGGAAAGAAGCTGCAAAATACAGCTAGTTCCCAGGAACAGAAGTCCTCCCCGGCTTCCACTAAATCCACCGCATGACGCTGGGGCTCCACAGGTGGAGCCAGGAGCGGTGGGGGCGCGTCTCCGAAATTTCAGCCACCAGTGGTTTCGCTCACGGGTGGATCCCTGGGCTATACAGATTGTGTCTCAGGGATACAAGCTGGAATTCGAAGTGATGCCCCCTCACCGTTACCTCAAATCTGCCCTGCCAGCTTCCCCCATAGAAAGGGAAGTAGTGTTAGCGGCAATTCACAAATTATATCTTCAGCAGGTGGTGGTAAAGGTTCCCCTCCCTCAACAGGGAAGGGGTTACTATTCCACAATGTTTGTGGTTCCGAAACCGGACGGTTCGGTCAGACCCATATTGAATTTAAAATCCCTGAACATTTACCTGAAAAGGTTCAAGTTCAAGATGGAATCGCTCAGGGTGGTCATTGCAAGCCTGGAAGAGGGGGATTTTATGGTGTCTCTGGACATAAAGGATGCTTACCTGCATGTCCCCATTTATCCACCTCATCAGGAGTACCTCAGATTTGTGGTACAGGACTGTCATTACCAATTCCAGACGTTGCAGTTTGGTCTGTCCACGGCACCGAGAATATTTACCAAGGTAATGGCAGAAATTATGGTGCTTCTGCGAAAGCAAGGAGTTACAATTATCCCATACTTGGACGATCTCCTCATAAAGGCGAGGTCCAGAGAGCAGTTGCTGATCAGCGTAGCACACTCTCGGGAGGTGTTACAACAGCACGGCTGGGTTCTGAATATTCCGAAGTCACAGCTGATTCCTACGACGAGTCTGCCCTTCCTGGGCATGATTCTGGACACAGACCAGAAGGTGTTTCTCCCGGAGGAGAAGGCCCGGGAGCTCGTGACTCTGGTCAGAGACCTCTTAAAACCAAAACAGGTGTCGGTGCATCAATGCATGCGAGTCCTGGGAAAGATGGTGGCGTCATACGACGCCATTCCCTTCGGCAGGTTCCATGAGAGGACCTTTCAGTGGGATCTGTTGGACAAGTGGTCCGGATCGCATATTCAGATGCATCGGCTGATCACCCTATCCCCCAGGGCCAGGGTGTCTCTTCTGTGGTGGCTGCAGAGTGCTCACCTTCTCGAGGGCCGCAGGTTCGGCATACAGGACTGGGTCCTGGTGACCACGGATGCAAGCCTCCGAGGGTGGGGGGGCAGTCACTCAGGGAAGAAACTTCCAGGGGCTGTGGTCAAGTCAGGAGACTTGTCTGCACATCAATATCCTGGAACTAAGGGCCATATACAATGCCCTGAGTCAAGCGGAGCCTCTGCTTCGCAACCAACCGGTGCTGATTCAGTCAGACAACATCACCGCAGTGGCTCATGTAAACCGCCAGGGCGGCACAAGAAGCAGGGTGGCAATGGCAGAAGCCACCAGAATTCTTCGCTGGGCGGAGAATTACGTGCAAGCACTGTCAGCAGTGTTCATTCCGGGAGTTGGTAACTGGGAAGCAGACTTCCTCAGCAGTCACGACCTCCACCCGGGAGACTGGGGACTTCATCAAGAAGTCTTTACACAGATTACAAATCGATGGGAACTGCCACAGGTGGACATGATGGCATCCCGCCTCAACAAAAAGCTACAAAGGTATTGCGCCAGGTCAAGAGACCCTCAGGCGATCGCTGTGGACGCACTAGTGACACCATGGGTGTTCCAGTCGGTTTATGTGTTTCCTCCTCTTCCTCTCATACATAAGGTGCTGAGAATCGTAAGAAAAAGAGGAGTGAGAACAATACTCATTGTTCCGGATTTGCCAAGAAGGGCTTGGTATCTGGAACTGCTAGAAATGCTCACAGAGGACCCATGGCCTCTGCCTCTCAGACAGGATCTGTTGCAACAGGGGCCCTGTCTGTTCCAAGACTTACCGCGGCTGCGTTTGACAGCATGGCGGTTGAACGCCGGATCCTAGCGGAGAAAGGCATTCCGGATGAGGTTATTCCTACGCTGATAAAGGCTAGGAAGGACGTGACAGCAAAACATTATCACCGTATATGGCGAAAATATGTTGCTTGGTGTGAGGCCAGGAAGGCCCCTACAGAGGAATTCCAGCTGGGCCGTTTTCTTCACTTCCTACAGTCGGGAGTGACTATGGGCTTAAAATTAGGGTCCATTAAGGTCCAGATTTCGGCCCTATCCATTTTCTTTCAAAAGGAACTGGCTTCTCTTCCTGAAGTTCAGACGTTTGTAAATGGAGTGCTGCATATTCAGCCCCCTTTTGTGGCACCTTGGGATCTTAACGTGGTGTTGAGTTTCCTGAAGTCTCACTGGTTTGAGCCACTTAAGACCGTGGAGTTAAAATATCTCACGTGGAAAGTGGTCATGCTATTGGCCTTAGCTTCGGCTAGGCGTGTGTCAGAATTGGCGGCTTTGTCATGTAAAAGCCCCTATCTGGTTTTCCATATGGACAGGGCAGAATTGCGGACTCGTCCGCAATTTCTGCCGAAGGTGGTGTCATCCTTTCATTTGAACCAACCTATTGTGGTGCCTACGGCTACTCGTGACTTGGAGGATTCCAAGTTACTAGATGTAGTCAGGGCTTTGAAGATTTATGTAGCCAGAACGGCTGGAGTCAGGAAAACTGACTCGCTGTTTATCCTGTATGCAACCAACAAGCTGGGTGCTCCTGCTTCAAAGCAAACTATTGCTCGCTGGATCTGTAACACGATTCAGCAGGCTCATTCTGCGGCTGGATTGCCGCATCCAAAATCAGTAAAAGCCCATTCCACAAGGAAGGTGGGCTCTTCTTGGGCGGCTGCCCGAGGGGTCTCGGCATTACAGCTTTGCTGAGCAGCTACTTGGTCGGGTTCAAACACTTTTGCAAAATTCTACAAGTTTGATACCCTGGCTGAGGAGGACCTTGTGTTTGCTCATTCGGTGCTGCAGAGTCATCCGCACTCTCCCGCCCGTTTGGGAGCTTTGGTATTATCCCCATGGTCCTTACGGAGTCCCCAGCATCCACTAGGACGTTAGAGAAAATAAGATTTTACTCACCGGTAAATCTATTTCTCGTAGTCCGTAGTGGATGCTGGGCGCCCGTCCCAAGTGCTGACTTCTTCTGCAATACTTGTGTATAGTTATTGCTTAAATAAGGGTTATGTTATGGTTGCATCAGGTTTGTTTGATGCTCTGTTGTTGTTTATACTGTTAACTGGGTAAGTTTATCACGAGTTATACGGTGTGATTGGTGTGGCTGGTATGAGTCTTACCCTGGATTCCAAAATCCTTTCCTTGTACTGTCAGCTCTTCTGGGCACAGTTTCCTTAACTGAGGTCTGGAGGAGGGACATAGAGGGAGGAGCCAGTGCACACCAGTATTCCTAATTCTTTCTTAAATAGATTTACCGATGAGTAAAATCTTATTATTCCAACCCTCCATATGTGCAAGTAATTCCTAGCTGACCAGTCTGTTGTTCTGCAGCAGGGGTCTGGGTGATAGAGTAACACAGCTCTGTACAATACTGAATATTCTTTGTGACTGTAAATTCCCTTTCTCTTACATCCTAGAGGATGCTGGGGACTCCGTAAGGACCATGGGGTATAGACGGGCTCCGCTGGAGATAGGGCACCTAAAAAGAACTTTGACTATGGGTGTGCACTGGCTCCTCCCTCTATGCCCCTCCTCCAGACCTCAGTTACATTCTGTGCCCAGAGGAGAAAGGGTACAATGCAGAGAGCTCTCCAGAGTTTTCTGTTTTGAAGAATTTGTTAGGTTTTTTATTTTCAGGGAGTCCTGTTGGCAACAGGCTCCCTGCATCGTGGGACTGAGGAGAGAGAAGTAGAGCTGGCTTGTCAAGTTGGGCACTGTTTCTAAGGCTACTGGACACCATTAGCTCCAGAGGGAGTCGGAACACATGTCTCTCCTGGGGTTCGTCCCGGAGCCGCGCCGCCGTCCTCCTCACAGATGCCGAAGATAGAAGCCAGGTGAGTATGAGAAGGCAAAGACATCAGGCGGCAGAAGACATCAGAGCTTCATGAGGTAAGCGCGCAGCGGTACGCTGCGCGCCATTGCTCCCAGTACACACACACAAGCAGGCACTGAAGGGTGCAGGGCGCAGGGGGGGGGGGGGGGGGCGCGCCCTGTGCAGCAAGTTTCCTCATCTTTTGGCAATATAAAGCAGGATTAGGCTGTGGGACAGTAAATCCTAAAATCCCTCGCCATTTTTTATATAGAATTACTGGGACTGAAGCCCGCCATCGGGTGGGCGGGGCTTGATCTTCAGTACTAACCAGCGCCATTTTCTCCACAGAAACTGCATGAAGATACGCTGGCTCCCTGATCTCTCCCCTGCTGAACTTCACAGGCTGGAAAAAAAGAGGAGGGGGGCACTTTGGCGACGCATATATATATATATATATATATATATATGTGTATATATATGTGTATATATATATATAAGCGCTATCTGGTAATATATATATTCCAGTGTTTTTAAGCGCTGGGTGTGTGCTGGCATACTCTCTCTCTGTCTCTCCTAAGGGCCTGGTTGGGGTTTTGTCCCCTTTTAGGTTAATCCCTGTGTGTGTGGGGGGTGTATGTACGTGTGTGTCGACATGTCTGAGGCGGAAGGCTTCTCCAAGGAGGAGGTGGAGCAAATGAGTGGTGTGTCCCCGTCGGTTGTGCCGACTCAGGATTGGATGGACATGTGCCATATGTTGAATGCAAGTGTGGCATCTTTACATAAAAGGCTTGATAAGGCTGATTTAGGGGGAAAATCAGGGGGTCAATCCTCGGATTGGACCGCCTCACAGGGCCCGTAGGGGTCTCAAAAGCGTCCCTTAACACAAGACACTACTACCGACACGGATTCTGATTCCAGTGTCGACTATGACGAAGTAAAATTGCACCCTAGGGTGACTAAAACCATTCAGTGTATGATTGTGGCAATAAGGGATGTCTTGCAGATTGAGGATGAACCCTCGGTTCCCGACACAAGGGGGTACACATGTTTAACGGAAAGAAACAGATTATTCATTTTCCCACATCTCATGAATTAAATGATTTCTTTGGAAAAGCTTGGGAGACTCCGGAAAAGAGACCGCAGATCCCCAAAAGAATTTATATGGCATACCCCTTCCCTAAACAGGACAGGGAGATTTGGGAATCACCCCCCCTGTGGACAAGGCCCTGACGCGCTTGTCCAAGAAAGTGGCGCTACCGTCTCCTGACCCTGCGGCCCTTAAGGACCCTGCAGATCGCAGGCAAGAAACTACCTTTAAAGTGTATTTATTCTCATATGGGTGCTGTGCTAAGACCGACAATTGCGTTGGCATGGGTGTGTAGCGCAATTGCAGCTTGGACAGATGAGCTGACAGATCACTTTGATAATATGGATAAGGATACTATATTCTTAACTCTAGCCCATATAAAAGACGCAGTCTTATTTATGAGGGATGCTCAAAGGGACATTGGATTGCTAGCTTCTAGGGCCAATGCCATGTCTATCTTGGCGAGAAGATCCTTATGGACTCGCCAATGGACGGGTGATGCGGATTCCAAAAAACATATGGAAGTACTACCCTATAAGGGTGATGTATTGTTTGGGGATGGGCTGACGGACCTGGTTTCCACAGCTACAGCAGGTAAATCAAATTTTTTACCATATATTCCCCAACAGCAAAAGAAAGTACCACCCTATCAGATGCAGTCCTTTCGGTCGCACAAGTCCAGAAGAGGTCGGGGATCCTCTTTCCTTGCCAGAGGTAAAGGCAGAGGCAAAAGAGCACCTGCTTCGGCAGGTGCCCAGGAACAAAAGTCCTCCCCGGCTGCTCCAAAACCCACAGCATGACGCTGGGGCTCCCCTGAGGGAGTCCGCATCGGTGGGGGCACGTCTTCGACTTTTCAGTCAGGCCTGGGTCAGATCAGACCTGAATCCCTGGGTGTTGGAAATAGTTTCCCAGGGTTACAAACTGGAATTCGAGGAGGTGCCCCTGCGCCGATTTTTCAAATCGGCCCTACCAGCTTCCACATCGGAAAGGGATGTAGTGTTAGCTGCAATTCAAACGCTGTGTATACAGCAAGTGATAATCAAGGTTCCCATGCACCAGCAGGGAAGAGATTACTACTCAACCCTATTTGTGGTCCCGAAACCGGACGGTTCGGTCAGACCTATTTTGAATCTGAAATCCCTAAACCTGTATATAAAAAGATTCAAATTCAAAAGGGAATCACTCAGAGCGATAATAGCCAACATGGAGGAGGGGGAGTTTATGGTGTCTCTGGACATAAAGGATGCGTACCTTCATGTCCTCATATATGCCCCCCATCAGGAATACCTGAGATTCGCTGTACAGGATTGTCATTACCAATTTCAGACGTTGCCATTTGGACTTTCCACGGCCCCGAGGATTTTCACCAAGATAATGGCGGAAATGATGGTGGTCCTGCGCAAGCATGGAGTCACAATTATCCCATACTTGGACGATCTCCTGATAAAAGCGAGATCGAGAGAGAAATTGCTGAGCAGTGTGGCGCTCTCTCTGAGAGTGCTCCAGCAACACGGTTGGATTCTAAATCTACCGAAGTCACGGTTGAGTCCGACAACTCGACTACCGTTCCTAGGTATGATACTGGATACGGAACAAATGAAGGTCTTCCTCCCAATAGAGAGAGCCCAGGACATCCAGAACATGGTCAGAGACCTGCTAAAACCGAAAAGGGTGTCAGTTCACCAATGCACTCGAGTTCTGTGAAAAATGGTGGCGGCCTACGAGGCCATTCCCTTCGGAAGGTTCCATGCAAGGACATTTCAATGGGACCTTCTGGACAAGAGGTCCGGGTCCTATCTGCACTTACATCGGAAAATAACTCTGTCCCCAGGAGCCAGAGTGTCTCTCCTGTGGTGGTTGCAAAGTGCTCACCTGCTGGAGGGTCGCAGGTTCGGAATTCAGGATTGGATCCTGGTTACCACGGACGCGAGCCTCCGAGGATGGGGAGCGGTCACACAAGGAAAAAAATTTCAGGGACTTTGGTCAGACCAGGAGTCCTGTCTACACATCAATGTGGTATAACTCAGGGCCATTTACAACGGCCTTCGACAAGCGGAGAGTCATCTTCGAAACCTACCGGTTCTGATTCAATCAGACAATGTCACAGCAGTGGCTCATGTGAACCGCCAAGGCGGGACAAGAAGCAGAGTCGCGATGGCGGAAGCCACCAGGATTCTTCGCTGGGTGGAAAATCATGTAAGCGCTCTGCCGGATGTCTTCATTCCGGGAGTGGACAACTGGGAAGCAGACTTCCTCAGCAGACACGATCTCCATCCATCCATCCAGGAGAGTGGGGACTTCATCAAGAAGTCTTTGCAGACATAACACGTCTTTGGGGAATTCCTCAAATAGACATGATGGCGTCACGCCTCAACAAAAAACTTCGGAGGTATTGTGCCAGGTCTCGGGACCCTCAGGCAGTGGCTGTAGACGCTCTAATAACACCGTGGGTGTTCAAATCGGTCTACGCGTTTCCTCCTCTTCCTCTCATCACAAAAGTGTTGAGGATCATAAGACGAAGAAGAGTACAGACGATACTCGTTGTCCCAGACTGGCCTCGAAGGGCCTGGTACTCGGATCTACAAGAGATGCTCACAGGAGATCCCCTGCCTCTTCCTCTGAGGGAAGACCTGTTGCAACGGGGGCCCTGTGTATTTCAAGACTTACCACGGTTACGTTTGACGGCATGGCGGTTGAACGCCGAATCCTAGCGAAAAAGGGGATTCCGGAAGAGGTCATCCCTACTTTAATAAAGGCTAGGAAGGAGGTGACCGTAAAACATTATCACCGTATCTGGCGAAAGTATGTGTCTTGGTGTGAGACCAAGAATGCACCTACGGAAGATTTTCGTGGATATGGGCCTGAAATTAGGCTCTGTTAAGGTACAGATTTCGTCCCTCTCGATTTTCTTGCAGAAGGAATTGGCTTCTCTTCCAGAAGTCCAGACATTTGTAAAGGGAGTGCTGCACATCCAGCCCCCTCTTGTGCCTCCAGTGGCACCATGGGACCTGAACGTGGTGTTGCAGTTCCTAAAATCACACTGGTTTGAACCGCTTAACAAGGCTGAGTTGAAATTTCTTACCTGGAAGGTGGTCATGTTGTTGGCCTTAGCATCAGCAAGGCGAGTGTCAGAATTGGCGGCTTTGTCACACAAGAGCCCCTACTTGATTTTTCATGTGGATCGAGCTGAATTGAGGACACGTCCGCAATTTTTGCCTAAAGTGGTTTCTTCATTCCATATGAATCAACCTATTGTGGTGCCTGTGGCTACAAGTGACCTGGAGGATTCCAGATCCCTGGACGTAGTCAGGGCCTTAACGATTTATGTAGCCAGGACGGCTAGAATTAGGAAAACAGAGGCTCTGTTTGTCCTGTATGCTGCTAATAAGATTGGCGCACCTGCTTCGAAGCAGACTATTGCTCGCTGGATCTGTAATACGATTCAGCAGGCTTATTCTACGGCTGGATTGCCGGTACCAAATTCGTTTAAGGCCCATTCCACTTGGAAGGTGTGTTCTTCTTGGGCGGCTGCCCGAGGCGTCTCGGCATTACAGCTTTGCCGAGCGGCGACTTGGTCGGGGTCAAACACTTTTGCTAAATTCTACAAGTTTGATACACTGGCTGATGAGGACCTAGCGTTTGCTCAGTCGGTACTGCAGAGTCATACGCGCACTCCCGCTCGATTGGATGCTTTGGTATAAACCCTATGGTCCTTACGGAGTCCCCAGCATCCTCTAGGACGTAAGAGAAAATAAGATTTTAAACCTACCGGTAAATCTATTTCTCCTAGTCCGTAGAGGATGCTGGGCGCCCGTCCCAGTGCGGAAACTCTGCAAGACTTGTATATAGTTGTTGCTTAAATAAGGGTTATGTTACAGTTGACATCGGTCTTGGACCGTTGCTGTTATTGTTCATACGGTTAACTGGTTTTGTATGATCCAGGTTACGTGGTATGCTTGGTGTGGGCTGGTATGAATCTTGCCCTTGGATTTCTAAATCCTGCCTTGTAGTGTCCATCTCCTCTGGGCACAGTTCTCTAACTGAGGTCTGGAGGAGGAGCATAGAGGGAGAAGCCAGTGCACACCCATAGTCAAAGTTCTTTTTAGGTGCCCTATCTCCTGCGGAGCCCGTCTATACCCCATGGTCCTTATGGAGTCCCCAGCATCCTCTACGGACTAGGAGAAATAGATTTACCGGTAGGTTTAAAATCTTATTTTTTCTTTAAGAGGGTATTACATATATATTATTTATTTATTAACAGTTTCTTATATAGTGCAGCATATTCCGTTGCGCTTTACAATTAGAACAACAGTAATAGAACAAAACTGGGTAAAAACAGACAGACATAGAGGTAGGAAGGCCCTGCTCGCAATCTTACAATCTATATTTAAAACCACAATTCTGTTGTATAATACTAGATCTACCCAATGCATGCGGCTTTTAGTTCATCTGATATTAATGTTTTAATTGACACAAATGTCCCTGGATGTCCTATAGGGACTGTTAATTATATCTACGTTTAAAAGTCTCACAGCATTTCTCCTAACCAGCCTGGTCTTCCCTGATACATAATACATGTGTATAACTCTTCACTGCATATTGGCAGGTAGTGAGCACACTCCAGTTACTGCTGGCTGGCTGTCATGTCAGTATGTTCCTGCTCCCTCCCCCGTGTAGTGGGTAATGGGGTGTTTCTGACCCAAGTTATCGCTCATATCTGTCTCCTCTCTCACAGCCTTGGCTAGACAACAAACACACAGTCTTTGGGCGGGTAACCAAAGGAATGGAAGTAGTCCAGAGGATCTCCAATATGAAGGTTAACCCGAAGACGGATAAACCTTATGAAGACATCACTATCATTAGCATCACTGTCAAGTAACATGTTTTTAATCCTGTGGTATATGTACATAAGTGATTGTGATTTTATATATTGTTGAGTGCACATTCAATTGACAGCGTTGACTATATTTTATTAAAAAAAAATGTAAAAAAATCTGTGTACTTGTGTTTGTTTACTAGGTTGTATTCATTTTGGGTGGCCGGTTATAAGCGACAGTGTCACAAGAGCTAGAAGTAATTGTGTGCTGTATTTCTGTTATGGATATGAACGTGTTTAGGAAAGATAAACTGTGAAGTAACAATAGTGAATCTTTCTGACATAACGCCAATGCTGGGTCCACACTGGCCGTGAGCCCATTGGCAGGTGTGTATCCCCGATATGTCTGTGAATGACGTTGCTCTCAGACATACATACAGTGTATCATGTCTGCTGCACAGGTGATGCCAGTTGGGAGCTGACTTCACAGCTGGGTGGGCAAATTCAAATGCCCACCCAGCTGGTGATCAGTAAAGGTCTACAATTACCTTGATGTGTCCCTCAGTCCCTCACTTTATCCTGTTTCTATTTGTTTATTGCATGATTAAAATACTTTACAGTGCTTAACATTAGGGCAGAGGTTCCCAAACGCGGTTCTCAAGGCATTCCAACAGTCCAGGTTGTAGGTATATCCATGGTTCAGCACAGATGGTTAAATCAATTTGACTGAGGTGCTAATTAAGTCTCCTGTGGCCAAGCATGGATAAATGTAATACCTGGACCGTTGGGGTGCCCGGAGGACCGCATTTGAGAACCTCTGCAATACAGTACAAAGTGACAATTGTGTGATAACCTAATATACAGTGATAAAGCTGATTATCTTTACAGGAATGAAAGCTATACCTTAATCACACCTTAAAAACACTTTAAACCTTTAGCCGCTGTGGCCGCTATACTTAATTCACACTACGCACCTTTTACGCTATTAGCCTAAAAGGGTTCCGTAGTGTACGGACTTTGCGTACACACGCCGCGCTGACGGTACAAAGTACTCGCAGCGCATACACACCCAGAGATCCACTTTAAACCTTCTACAGCAATAATAGTAATAATACACTTTAAACCTTAGCAGGGCAATGAGCACACGACACCAATTGTGAGTTTACCGCTGGGTTCTGACACCACAGTGGATTATTTCTGAAAGGGGGTTTATAATACAAATTATACACTACAATACAAGACAATATATATAACAGAATAATGGCTACAGTCAATGTACATACGTGAGAATATTCGTGTGCGCTTCATGGTCCAGTCCTCCGTAATCAAATAGATAACGTTGTGAGTCTTGTGTCTGGCCAGCCTGCAGCAGGTTTTATTTATACAAGTCTTTCAAAAGCAATACAATGGATACTGTAATCCCTTTGTCCATTGGACACAGGGATGCACTTTTACAGTACAGGAGAGGTCATAGGTTGATTTGAATAGGTAGGCGATGTCTTTCTCAACTGCTCTTGTGGGTGGTCTCCTGGATTCCCGCCGCATACATAATATACAGTAAATACAGTTTATATCTATATTCTGCTTCTGCACATAACTATCTGCAGGAACATGCGATCTTCCGCAGACCAACACCGGAATGTTTCCCTTAAAATACCCTACAGCTGGATACCAAATACCACCTTATAACCTTAGTCTGTCCCCTCTTATCCTGTAAAGGTGAATCCCTTTGTTCTGCAACCATTTAAACAGCTATAACTTTCTGATGTGGTGCAAGGAGACTATGTGTACATTGTGCAATATTTGGATTAAATATGTAATGTGTTCTGATGGCCCTCCATGCGTACACAAACCCTGCCGTAAATGCCCATACCAGGCGCCGATGCGCAGGACCACGGGAGCGACCATACGCAAAGTGCGAACATGTGCACGCACTGCAGAACAAGTGCACGCGCAGTGGGCATGTGTGTGCAGTTTATACGTGCTGTGTGTTCTTCAATATTTTTTCGACTTTGACAGTCACCAATAACTGCCAGTATCTAATCACTAAACAGAAAAAATATCAATACAATATCTACAGACGATTGGATGGTCGGAGGAGAGTTGTAGGCGGGAAATGTATGACCTAGTGGGATAGTAAAAAGCATGTATGTATGAATCCATGTCTGAGGGGCATGTATCATCGTGCCGTATATGTTTTAGATAAGCTTCGAGGTATTGCGAAGTATACATTAAATCCTTCTTATCCAGTGTTAAGGGTCTGTAAGTGGGCCGACAAACACTACCGAGCTCTTTTCGGCTTATTGTTCCAACAAATGGGGTGCACATTTAGTTGATGATACATGGAGGGGGAACATATGTGAGTGCTAATATATGTGGATTTCACCTGTCGACTATGTGTGTCATTAACTGAAGGTTGTAGAGATGAAGATAAGACACATATCTAAAATACATTCACATAACATTTTACATAAACATTCTTGGGTAGGGCTGATGTCTTTTCCGGATGGGTGTATCTGGGCAGAGGGGGAGACAAAGGAAAAACGGGTGAAAGAAACAGGCCATGGAATTCATTTGCAATCCTTATCATAACACTGTCTCTATGGATGGGTCGTAAATTAAATCTGCTGCTATAACAATGCCCTCGCTCCTTGAACTCATCAAATTTCTTTATCATCCACTAGGGGTCACTGGAGTACTCTTGGGATATGGACGGGCTTCCGTAGGAACAGCACTGAATATTTAAATTAAGAACACTCCACCCCTCCATATCCCAGAGTACCTCTCAGTGTTTTTTCTGTGCTCGAAGTAGTAACAGCTATGTGGCTTAGGTCACAATTACTTTGAATTATTTTTATTTTTTCTATTTTACACATTCCTTTCCCCCTTCCAAAAGGCAGGGTCAGGGATAGTGCAGCTGCTGATAGCAGCAGGGGCGTGTCGGGCCTCTCTGAAAGAGCTCCCTCACAGCCACACACACACACAGATCTTGTGTACACAGGCTGGCCGGCGCTTACTAAGAAGCCCCGTCGGAGCCTCTTCACAGACGTTTCCACAATTATTGCAGGTATGTGAAGGGGGAGAACGGGACGGTCAGCTTCCGCTGCCGCCCCGCCGTGTGGGGAAGGCGCTGGTTTTTGGCTGACTGCGCTCGCCGCAGCGGCTCCGGCCGCCGGGGAACGTAGCCGCTACAACTGCTCTGGCCGCCGGGTCTCAGCTCCGGCGCTTCTTACAGTTGCTCCCCGCGTCTGGTCCGCCCGCCGCTTTTCTTACAGACATCTGCTCCCCGCTTCTGGTCCGGCCGCCGCTTCTCCCAATGCTCCGGCCGCCGCTTGTATCGGCTGCGGCCAGGTAGTCATAGCGCTAACACGCGCTCCCAGTCTTCCACGATGCCCGGCCGCACTGCACGCTATAGAGCAGATGCGAGGGGGGGGGGAGAAGGGACAGCAGCAACAGGCTGTTGATAGTTTGCCACAGATTTATATATAATATAATGATGTTTATGCTGCCAGGGAGACTGTTTATAAGATCAGTATGGAATGCACTGTGATTATATGTATGAGCATGGCAGCCATTTTAACCATGCTTCCTGTGTCTTCCTGCTGTGATTCCAGAACGTTCCAGTACTACATCTCTACTCCACCGGAGGCGCAGGGGTGTTAGTGGGAATTTGGGATCACATTTCATAGTACTGGCCACGTGTACTGCACTTGGCCAGATATATATACAGAGACACCTTACTGCTATTTTACTGAGTCGTGCAAGTGTCTGTTTTTTGTGTATTGTATTGTCTGTCGCCATAATGAGTAAGGCACCAGCAAAAACTAAAAAGCATAATTGCAAAGTCTGTAACAGTGTGTTACCGGATGGATCTACCACATGTACAGTATGTTTTGTGAATTCGGTTCAGAATACCATTTCTGCTCCAGTTTTACAACCAATGTCCTCACCGGACCCTCCGTGGGGTATGTTAGTAAATGTACTAGATAGGTTACAATCAGAATTGACCGCCGCTCGTCAGGAGCGGGAAACGGCAAGATCTGAGTCTAGGGTGAGACCGCCAGAACTACCGGAGGCGTCTCAGCCTTGCGTAAGGTCCAAATCCATTTTGGGTAAACGGGATAAATTTCATATGTCTTATGATTTTCCAGTGTCTGCTATGTTGCATTCTGACGATTCCATGCCAGACCTCACGGAACAAGATGAGGGTGAGGAGGGCGAAGTGGAGTCAGATGGCGAGGATTTTAACAGTTCCGGCATTGATGATCTCATCAGAGCGGTACGTCAGTCTCTGAAGTTTACTGAAACTGAGGAGCCTCTCACAAATGATCAGGTCGTATTTACTAAACGACAAAAAAACTCCAATAAGTTTTCCTGTGTCGGAATCCCTTAATCAGATGTTAGTAGAAACACGACAGAATCCAGATAAACGGTTTTCTATACCTCGCAGATTTAAGTCTAGTTACCCGTTTCCAGACTCGGTAACATGTACATGGGAGAATCCACCAATAGTTGATTCTTCAGTGTCAAAGCTTACCAAGAAATTGACCATACCAGTGCCAGCAGCTATTACGCTTAAAGACCCGTCAGATCGCAAGATAGAAACTATGCTAAAATCCATGTATGTAGCAGCAGGTGTGATGCTGAGACCTGGATTGGTTGGCATTTGGGTCACTAAGGCACTCATAATATGGCTTACAGAACTCAAATCTGCTTTACATGACGAAAACCTGATAATTCTTGTAAATCAAATGATTGAGGCTGTAGAGTATCTCTGTACAGCGTCTACTGACGTCTGTCAGCTCACTTCTCGTATTTCATCTTCGCTAGTTACGGCACGAAGAGCACTCTGGCTGCGTGCTTATCATGCGGAGGCAGAGGTCAAACGAGGTATAGAGGCGTTGCCTTACGATGGCAAGAAGTTGTTTGGTCCTGAATTGGACGCATGGATTGCTGAGGCTACGGGAGGTAAGTCTGTTTTCTTACCATTGCCTCCACCGGTATCAAGAAGAAGGTACGCTGGACCTTCGTTCAAATCCTTTAGACCTCAGCCCTTTCGAGGACGTGGCAGAGGAACAGCCACGCCTGCTAGACGTGGTCGCGGACGTGGTTTCCAACAAACCAACACAACTCGCCAGGACGCTAAGGTTACCGACAAGCCAGTGGCATGACGGGCTACCAGCCCATCTCGGTTCTCCGATTGTGGGAGCACGCCTTCAGAAGTTCCATTTGGCGTGGTTCCACACATCCGCGGATGGGTGGATCCGCAATTTAGTGTTAAAAGGTTACAAAATAGAGTTCGACTGTCTTCCGCCTCTGCGGTTTTTCAAGACAGGATTGCCTCTGTCGGACGACAAGAGGACGGTTCTGCAAATTGCCATTCAGTCCCTACTCGATTCGGCAGTTTTGATTCCGGTCCCTGTACACCAACAGGGTCAGGGTTATTATTCAAGTCTGTTTGTGGTACCGAAGCCGGATGGCTCAGTCAGACCAATATTGAACTTAAAGGGTCTCAATCAGTACGTAACTTACTACAGATTCAAAATGGAGTCTCTGCGTTCAGTGATTGCGGGTTTAGAGCCAACGGAATTTGATTGCGCTAGATCTCAAGGATGCGTACTTACACATTCCAATTTGGCAGCCTCATCAGAAATTCTTACGGTTTGCAATACGCCAGAACCATTACCAGTTTCAGGCTCTACCGTTTGGCCTGTCATCAGCGCCACGGGTATTCACCAAAGTGATGTCTGTGATGATAGCTCATCTCAGATCCCTGGGAGTGACAATAGTTCCGTATTTAGACGATCTGCTCATCAAAGCTCCGTCTCAACAGATACTTCTCCAACATGCGCTGCTAACATACGATGTACTGGTTCACCACGGTTGGATTGTCAACTTCAAGAAATCACATCTAATTCCGTCTCAACGCCTTCAATTCCTAGGTATGATTCTCGATACGGTCAATCAAAGAATTTACCTACCACAGCAGAAAGTACAAATTCTACGCCATCTAGTACAATTAGTGCTCAAGCCACGCACAGTGTCGGTACACTTGTGCATTCGCCTCTTAGGCACAATGGTAGCAGCTTTCGAAGCGCTTCAGTTCGGAAGATTTCACTCGCGTCCATTTCAACTGAATGTGCTCGCCCAGTGGTCGGGCTCGCATCTGCAGATTCACCACAGGGTGAGGTTGTCGCCAAGGGCAAGAGTATCTCTGCTCTGGTGGCTCAAGGAACACAATTTAACCGCAGGAAAACGGTTCGGAGGCTGGAATTGGATAATTCTAACTACGGATGCCAGTCTCAGAGGTTGGGGAGCGGTAATTCAAAATTGTCAGCTCCAGGGTCTCTGGGCGGATCACGAGACATTGCTGTCTATAAATGTCCTAGAACTCCGCGCAATTTACAATGCGCTACGACAAGCAGTGCACATGCTTCGCTCTCAGCCTGTCCAAGTGCAGTCAGACAATGCGACGGCGGTCGCATACATCAACAAACAAGGAGGAACGAGAAGCCGCATGGCAATGCGGGAAGTAGCTCGTATACTCAATTGGGCGGAATGCCACCAGGTGATATTGTCGGCAGTGTTCATTCCGGGAGTGGACAACTGGGAAGCGGATTATCTCAGTCGTCGGGATTTTCATCCAGGCGAATGGGCATTAAATCCAGAAGTGTTTCACATGTTGGTTCAGAGATGGGGTTATCCTCAGGTGGACCTGATGGCGTCTCGACACAATCACCAAACATTCCAGTATGTGTCCAGAACAAGAGATCCAAAGGCAGTGGCGGTGGATGCTCTCACTGTCGCGTGGCCGTACAGTCTTGTGTATCTGTTTCCACCGTTTCCGTTGCTCCCTCTGGTGCTAAAACGGATCAAAAGAGAGTCTGTCACAGTCATACTAGTGGCGCCTCATTGGCCTCGGAGAGCTTGGTTCTCGGATCTCCGAGGACTACTCGCAGACGATCCTTGGCCACTCCCACTGCGTCCAGACCTGTTACAACAGGGTCCGTTCCTTTACCCCGATTTAGCGCGGCTGCGTTTGACGGGGTGGCTGTTGAGACCGCCCTCTTAAGAAGAGAGGGCATTCCAGATTCGGTTATACCAACCATGTTACGAGCTAGGAAGCCAGTTACGGCAGCTCATTATTACAGAATATGGCGTGCCTATATAGGTTGGTGTGAAGCTCGGAAGTTTCCGACATCATCTTTCAAGTTATCCCGCCTTTTGTTGTTTCTACAAACAGGGTTAGATGGAGGACTGCGTTTATCTACACTAAAGGTGCAGGTATCTGCTTTGTCAATTTACTTTCAAAGACGATTGGCTCTATTGCCGTCTATACGCACTTTTCTCCAAGGTGTCCTCAGAGTACAGCCTCCATTCATTCCACCTACAGCGCCATGGGACTTGAATCTGGTTTTAGAGTTCTTACAGTCTTCATATTTTGAACCCTTACAGCAAGTGGATATAAAGTTTCTCACTTGGAAAACACTTTTCTCTATCGTCCTAGTGGATGCTGGGGTTCCTGAAAGGACCATGGGGAATAGCGGCTCCGCAGGAGACAGGGCACAAAAAGTAAAGCTTTAGGATCAGGTGGTGTGCACTGGCTCCTCCCCCTATGACCCTCCTCCAAGCCTCAGTTAGATTTTTGTGCCCGGCCGAGAAGGGTGCAATCTAGGTGGCTCTCCTGAGCTGCTTAGAATAAAAGTTTAGTTAGGTTTTTTTATTTTCAGTGAGTCCTGCTGGCAACAGGCTCACTGCATCGTGGGACTAAGGGGAGAAGAAACGGACTCACCTGAGTGCAGAGTGGATCGGGTTTCTTAGGCTACTGGACACTAGCTCCAGAGGGACGATCACAGGTTCAGCCTGGATGGGTCACCGGAGCCGCGCCGCCGTCCCCCTTACAGAGCCAGAAGAGACGAAGAGGTCCGGTGAAATCGGCGGCAGAAGACATCCTGTCTTCAGACTAAGGTAGCGCACAGCACCGCAGCTATGCGCCATTGCTCTCAGCACACTTCACACTCCGGTCACTGAGGGTGCAGGGCGCTGGGGGGGGAGCGCCCTGAGACGCAATATAACGGAATACCTTAGGTGGCAAAACAGAATACATCACATATAGCTCCTGGGCTATATGGATGTATTTTAATCCCCTGCCATTTTACACAGAAAAGCGGGAGATAAGGACGTCGTGAAGGGGCGGAGCCTATCTCCTCAGCACACAAGCGCCATTTTCCCTCACAGCTCCGCTGGAAGGACGGCTCCCTGACTGTCCCCTGCAGTCCTGCTTCAGAATCAGGGTAAAAAAGAGAAGGGGGGGCATTTTTGGCAGCAAATAACGATAATAACAGCAGCTATAAGGGAATAACACTTATATAAGGTTATCCCTGTATATATATATATATATATATATATATAGCGCTGGGTGTGTGCTGGCAGACTCTCCCTCTGTCTCTCCAAAGGGCTAAGTGGGGTCCTGTCCTCTATCAGAGCATTCCCGGTGTGTGTGCTGTGTGTCGGTACGCGTGTGTCGACATGTATGAGGAGGAAAATTATGTGGAGGCGGAGCAGTTGCCTGTGTTGGTGATGTCACCCCCTAGGGAGTCGACACCTGACTGGATGATTGTATTTAAACAATTAAGTGATAATGTCAGCAATTTGCAGAAAACTGTTGACGACATGAGACAGCCGGCAAATCAATTAGTGCCTGTCCAGGCGTCTCAGACACCGTCAGGGGCGCTAAAACGCCCGTTACCTCAGTGGGTCGACACAGACCCTGACACAGATACTGAGTCTAGTGTCGACGGTGACGAGACAAACGTAATGTCCTGTAGGGCCACACGTTACATGATCACGGCAATGAAAGAGGCATTGAACCTTTCTGACACTACAAGTACCACAAAGAAGGGTATTATGTGGGGAGAAAAAAAACTACCAATATTTTTTCCTGAGTCAGAGGAAATAAATGAGGTGTGTGAAAAAGCGTGGGTTTCCCCCGATAAAAAAACAGCTAATTTCTAAAAAATTATTAGCATTATATCCTTTCCCGCCAGAGGTTAGGGCGCGTTGGGAAACACCCCCTAGGGTAGATAAGGCGCTCACACGTTTATCAAAACAAGTAGCGTTACCGTCTCCTGATACGGCTACCCTCAAAGAACCAGCTGATAGAAGGCTGGAAAATATCCTAAAAAGTATATACACACATACTGGTGTTATACTGCGACCAGCAATCGCCTCAGCCTGGATGTGCAGTGCTGGAGTCGCATGGTCGGATTCCCTGACCGAGAATATTGATACCCTGGATAGGGACAATATTTTGTTAACTATAGAACATTTAAAGGATGCACTACTATATATGCGTGATGCACAGAGGGATATTTGCACCCTGGCATCAAGAATAAGTGCTATGTCCATCTCTGCCAGAAGAGCGTTATGGACGCGACAGTGGTCAGGGGATGCGGATTCCAAACGGCACATGGAAGTATTGCCGTATAAAGGGGAGGAGTTATTTGGGGCTGGTCTATCGGACCTGGTGGCCACGGCAACGGCTGGAAAATCCACCTTTTTACCCCAGGTCACTCCACATCAGCAGAAAAAGACACCGTCTTTTCAAACTCAGTCCTTTCGTTCCCATAAGTACAAGCGAGCAAAAGGCCACTCTTTTCTGCCCCGGGGCAGAGGAAGAGAAAAAAGACTGCACCATGCAGCCGCTTCACAGGAGCAGAAGCCCTCCCCTGCTTCTGCCAAGTCTTCAGCATGACGCTGGGGCTTTACAAGCAGACTCAGATATGGTGGGGGCCCGTCTCAAGAATTTCAACGCGCAGTGGGCTCACTCGCAAGTGGATCCCTGGATTCTACAGGTAGTATCGCAGGGGTACAAACTGGAATTCGAGGCGTTTCCCCCTCGTCGTTTCCTGAAGTCTGCTTTACCAAAGTCTCCCTCCGACAGGGAGGCAGTTTTGGCAGCCATTCACAAGCTGTATTCCCAGCAGGTGATAATCAAGGTACCCCTCCTGCAACAAGGAAAGGGGTATTATTCCACGCTGTTTGTGGTACCGAAGCCGGACGGCTCGGTGAGACCAATTTTAAATCTGAAATCCTTGAACACTTACATAAAAAGGTTCAAATTCAAGATGGAGTCACTCAGAGCAGTGATAGCAAACCTGGAAGAAGGGGACTATATGGTGTCTCTGGACATCAAGGATGCTTATCTCCACGTCCCGATATACCCTTCTCACCAAGGGTACCTCAGGTTTGTAGTACAAAACTGTCATTATCAGTTTCAGACGCTGCCGTTTGGATTGTCCACGGCACCTCGGGTCTTTACCAAGGTAATGGCCGAAATGATGATTCTTCTAAGAAGAAAAGACATTTTAATTATCCCTTACTTGGACGATCTCCTGATAAGGGCAAGATCCAGGGAACAGTTAGAAGTCGGAGTAGCACTATCTCAGGTAGTGTTACGTCAGCACGGGTGGATTCTAAATATTCCAAAATCGCAGCTGATTCCAACGACACGTCTACTGTTCCTAGGAATGATTCTGGACACAGTCCAGAAGAAGGTGTTTCTCTCGGAGGAGAAGGCCAGGGAGTTATCCGAGCTAGTCAGGAACCTCCTAAAACCAGGACAGGTCTCAGTGCATCAGTGCACGAGGGTCCTGGGGAAAATGGTGGCTTCTTACGAAGCGATTCCATTCGGAAGATTCCATGCAAGAACATTTCAGTGGGATCTACTGGACAAATGGTCCGGATCGCATCTGCAGATGCATCAGCGGATAACCCTGTCGCCAAGGACAAGGGTGTCTCTCCTGTGGTGGCTGCAGAGTGCTCATCTACTAGAGGGCCGCAGATTTGGCATTCAGGATTGGATCCTGGTAACCACGGATGCCAGCCTGAGAGGCTGGGGAGCAGTCACACAGGGAAGGAATTTCCAGGGCCTGTGGTCAAGCCTGGAAACGTCTCTTCATATAAACATTCTGGAACTAAGGGCCATTTACAATGCCCTAAGTCAAGCAAAACCTCTGCTTCAGGGTCAGGCGGTGTTGATCCAATCGGACAACATCACGTCAGTCGCCCACGTAAACAGACAGGGCGGCACGAGAAGCAGGAGGGCAATGGCAGAAGCTGCAAGGATTCTTCGCTGGGCGGAAAATCATGTGATAGCACTGTCAGCAGTATTCATTCCGGGAGTGGACAACTGGGAAGCAGACTTCCTCAGCAGACACGACCTTCACCCGGGAGAGTGGGGACTTCACCCAGAAGTCTTCCACCTGATTGTAAACCGTTGGGAAAAACCAAAGGTGGACATGATGGCGTCCCGCCTCAACAAAAAACTGGACAGATATTGCGCCAGGTCAAGGGACCCTCAGGCAATAGCAGTGGACGCTCTGGTAACGCCGTGGGTGTACCAGTCAGTGTATGTGTTCCCTCCTCTGCCTCTCATACCAAAAGTACTGAGAATCATAAGAAGGAGAGGAGTAAGAACTATACTCGTGGTTCCGGATTGGCCAAGACGGACTTGGTACCCGGAACTTCAAGAGATGCTCACGGACGAACCGTGGCCTCTACCTCTAAGAAAGGACCTGCTACTGCAGGAGCCTTGTCTGTTCCAAGACTTACCGCGGCTGCGTTTGACGGCATGGCGGTTGAACGCCGGATCCTGAGGGAAAAAGGCATTCCAGAAGAAGTCATCCCTACTCTGGTCAAAGCCAGGAAGGACGTAACCGCAAAACATTATCACCGCATTTGGCGTAAATATGTTGCGTGGTGTGAGGCCAAGAAGGCCCCTACAGAGGAATTTCAACTGGGTCGTTTCCTTCATTTCCTGCAAACAGGACTGTCTATGGGCCTAAAATTAGGGTCCATTAAGGTTCAAATTTCGGCCCTGTCGATTTTCTTCCAGAAAGAACTGGCTTCAGTACCTGAAGTTCAGACATTTGTAAAAGGGGTCCTGCACATACAGCCTCCTTTTGTGCCTCCAGTGGCACCTTGGGATCTCAATGTGGTGTTGAGTTTTCTAAAGTCACATTGGTTTGAACCACTTTCCACTGTGGACTTAAAATATCTCACATGGAAGGAGTCGATGCTGTTAGCCTTGGCTTCAGCCAGGCGTGTGTCAGAATTGGCGGCTTTATCATATAAAAGCCCTTACTTAATTTTTCATTCTGACAGGGCGGAATTGAGGACTCGTCCTCAATTTCTACCTAAGGTGGTTTCTGCATTTCACATGAACCAACCTATTGTGGTACCTGCGGCTACCAGGGACTTAGAGGACTCTAAGTTGCTTGACGTTGTCAGGGCCTTGAAAATATATGTTTCCAGGACGGCTGGAGTCAGAAAATCTGACTCGCTGTTTATCCTGTATGCACCCAACAAGCTGGGTGCTCCTGCTTCTAAGCAGACGATTGCTCGTTGGATTTGTAGTACAATTCAGCTTGCACATTCTGTGGCAGGATTGCCACAGCCAAAATCAGTAAAAGCCCATTCCACAAGGAAAGTGGGCTCATCTTGGGCGGCTGCCCGAGGGGTCTCGGCTTTACAACTTTGCCGAGCAGCTACTTGGTCAGGGGCAAACACGTTTGCTAAATTCTACAAATTTGATACCCTGGCTGAGGAGGACCTGGAGTTCTCTCATTCGGTGCTGCAGAGTCATCCGCACTCTCCCGCCCGTTTGGGAGCTTTGGTATAATCCCCATGGTCCTTTCAGGAACCCCAGCATCCACTAGGACGATAGAGAAAATAAGAATTTACTTACCGATAATTCTATTTCTCGGAGTCCGTAGTGGATGCTGGGCGCCCATCCCAAGTGCGGATTATCTGCAATACTTGTACATAGTTACAAAAATCGGGTTATTATTGTTGTGAGCCATCTTTTCAGAGGCTCCGCTGTTATCATACTGTTAACTGGGTTCAGATCACAGGTTGTACAGTGTGATTGGTGTGGCTGGTTTGAGTCTTACCCGGGATTCAAAATCCTTCCTTATTGTGTACGCTCGTCCGGGCACAGTATCCTAACTGAGGCTTGGAGGAGGGTCATAGGGGGAGGAGCCAGTGCACACCACCTGATCCTAAAGCTTTACTTTTTGTGCCCTGTCTCCTGCGGAGCCGCTATTCCCCATGGTCCTTTCAGGAACCCCAGCATCCACTACGGACTCCGAGAAATAGAATTATCGGTAAGTAAATTATTATTTTTCTTCCAGCCTTAGCTTCGGCAAGGCGTGTTTCGGATTTGGGTGCCTTGTCATGCAAGTCACCGTATTTGGTGTTTCATGATGACAGAGCGGAACTTCGGACGAATCCCGCTTTCTTACCAAAGGTAGTGTCATCTTTTCACATCAATCAACCAATAGTAGTTCCTGTGTTGACAGCACATTCTGGAACTCTGGATGTGGTACGCGCATTACGCGTTTATGTATCCCGAACGTCTTCAGTTCGTAAGACGGATACGTTGTTTGTTCTCTATGATGCTGCCAAGATGGGTTGGCCAGCGTCTAAACAAACCTTATCCAGATGGATTAAACTGACCATACGTCAGGCTTACCTTCATGCTAGGTTACAACCGCCTACGTCAGTAACCGCTCATTCCACACGTTCTGTGGGAACTTCATGGGCAGCTGGTCGGGGAGCTTCTACGACGCAGCTTTGCCGTGCGGCTACATGGTCTTCAGTGCACACGTTTGTGCGCTTTTACAAGTTTGATACGTTTGCGGCATCAGCATCTAGCTTTGGCCGCCTAGTGTTACAGGTGCCAAACAGCTCTCCCGCCCACAGGGGAAGCTTTGGTACGTCCCAAGAGTACTCCAGTGACCCCTAGTGGATGATAAAGAAAATAGGATTTTGGTACTTACCAGGTAAATCCTTTTCTTTGAATCCATAGAGGGCACTGGACGCCCACCCAGAGCAGTTTGACCTAGTTGTGGTGAGTTCTGAGGATCTTATGGTAACACACTTTCACCGACTGGTTCAAATTACAAGTGCTGGTTAGGGTGTCAACTGTTTAGTTGTCAGTAACGTTATGTGTCAACTTCGTTATTGTCCGTTATGTTATATGTAATACTCCATTGTCAACCTCTCTATAGTTCCTGTTCGGCTCAGTAAAAAACACTGAGAGGTACTCGGGGATATGGAGGGGTGGAGTGATCTAAATTTAAATATTCAGTGCTGTTCCTACGGAAGCCCGTCCATATCCCAAGAGTACTCCAGTGCCCCCTATGGATTCAAAGAAAAGGATTTACCTGGTAAGTACCAAAATCCTATTTTGTGCCGTGCTTGCGCCACGTCAGAATTCGAACACACCTAAATATCAAGCCAATAATTATGACGACTCCCAGGATACAAAGGAGAAACTTCCCTACACTCATAATAACATTTTGAGCCCACTCTCCTAATCCTGAGAACCAATTTCGTGGGTTCAACCATGAGACCCAGCCGGTCAGCTCATTACCCACAGCGGTCAGGGTAAGGTTGTGTCTCCTCCGGAACTCCCACTTCAACTGCAATATATTATCCATCTTTTGATCGATAATCTCTGTGGGGTTGTCAGTGCTGTTTGTAATATACGTACAGCACTTCACACCATACTGAGTTGCCAAATTGACACAGTACCCACCCGTCACGGCTGTGATATAATTAAGGACCATCCTGTGCTGGATCAGTTCCGTCTTGTAAGCTTGTAACTCCCTTCCCGTATACCTGAAGGTGTCGTCATACATCTCAGTGATATTATCTATCAAGTTCGCTAGCGCATGGATATACCTATAATTTATAATTCTTCTGGCAGTACGGGTGATGTCTAATGCGAGAAGGAATTGAATCCCGGTGGATTCGTGGATCAAATCAGAGGCTACGTGCTCTGTCCTCTCTATGAGGTGTCTCTTGACGATGTGTTCATAGTGAGTATGAGTGTAAGGAGCCTGAGCACTGCGGTGAACATCTTTCATCTTATCATGGGTTATGGTCATGACCTCTGGCAATACTCTTCCAACATAACACAATCCCTCTGAGTTCGGAGCAAGCCACTTATACGCCTTCCTCCCACATATGAAATAGGCATCATCGGGGAGAACATAGGGGACAGAATATGACATTACTATATTACAAACTGTCCAAGTGAAAAACCCAATCCCTAGTTCTCCCATCTACTCAGTACAAGTATCAGGCTGGATGATATGAGCACAGTACCCTGGTGATACTTCTCCAACCCACATGGTCTTGCTTCCTCGAGTATACCTATACCGAAAATACCTTCCACTGTTGGCTATTTGGCGTACAAGTTCAGAGTCTGAGTATCCTATCAGCTCTGTGCGAAAAGGCTATTGTCTGGTTATTCTACGTCACTTCCCAATTTCCTGGTTTTCGGTAATTGGAAATATTGAAACATAATAAGGATCTATCTACATGATACTGGTGGAGCTTCAAACTAGGGGGCCTAGAAATATTGAATTTCTTGTTCACCGGTCTCCCACCCCGTAATTCGAGTACCTCATCTATTGCTAAAGGGTACTGTACTAATCCTGACTTGCTCTGACCTTGAGGTACTTGTGAGCACACCCAGCATTCTGTCTGGTTTAAGACCTTACCCACTAGTGAGTGGTAATTACTCAATGGATGACGGTCCATGTTGATATTAAGGCAGGACTGACATCTCTGGATGCACCCATCCTCGACTATGTTCTCACAATTCCTACAAATGCAATTTTCCTCAGCCAATAACCCTTCACAGTGCCTCCGAACTCCCTGACTACCAGATCGTTTTCTGATACTCGCCTTTGCTCGAGTGATGTGTTGCTCTTGAGATTCTACAAATCCATCCCCGCCATCAGAACCCATTCCAGATCCTTTCTCGACCTCTCTGGGACCCTCACCGAAACAGACTGTCCTGGTCAACAACAGGATTAACAGGAAAACCCGGAACGCAGTCTCTTGGGGTAAGTCCATCTTGTTAAGGGAAGAGAAGGGAAACAAGAAGGGGGGAGGAAGAGAAGGAGGGTAGTGGGGAATGGAGAAAAAAACTGATGCGACAACCGCCTCTGGTCTTGTTGTTCTCCGCGCTCAGGTGCCGTCTCAACAGTACTGCCTCTCAACCTTCCCGGAATGGACACTCCAGTGATACGATGTTCTCTATACTCTGCTCTTTGTCACGGGTTCTCTCTGAGTCAGCGACCTTTCTGTAGGGAATATAAATCTTGCATTTCAATGTGTTTAACTGTTGTGTATTATCAGTTGTGTGAAGTGAACCATCTTTGGAAAGTGAAAAGAGAGGGGAAATAATAGAAAGAAAATTTGTCAGATTTGCGTTCACCATCAGGCTGTCACACCATCATGTATATCGGTATATATACACAGTCTCCCTTCACCAGTATTCCCATTCTCCACCCTTTGTGCATGGCCAGGCACACGGATACTGGTGTCCCTATGCTGGTGAGATATACTGGGTTTGGGCAGAACTCTGAAAAGACAGAGTAGGCATGTGACGTTTGAACTGTAATCCTGTCTGTGAACTTAAGAGATGAAGAGGAAACTTTGAAGACAAATCACAGAGTTTAGTAACAGATAAGTTTGTAGAGGCAAAGAAGATTTTACAAAGTTTGACATCTGGATTGCGCACTATGGGGAATGATTCCCTAATCGGTCTGTTCCCCTAAAAAAAAAATTCTATGTGTGGTATATCTCTACTGGGACTATCCCAGCCATCAATCCAGTATCTTGTCCATTCTAAGTTCGTAGGGAACCCGGTATCTTTGAGATAATTTCCTCTACCTGTGATGGACATGCATCTAAAACAGTGAAATGCAACATTAGTCTTCGTGGGTATCTAACATATTTTGTGCTTCCTGGGTGGGAGCACTCTATATGTATACCATCTCTAACAAAACTCCTGTTAAATTACTTAATGGTCACTTCTGCTAGAGAGAGAAGCAGAAGTTTAGAGGCCTCCTCCTAACCCCGGTAAGTTCTGTCAAAAGGGTAAAGTTGCATTTATTCTGTTCTTCCCATTAACCGAATCTGTGTTTTTCTATACTGTATCGTGATTCCTTACTATATGTCCCTTGATCCCGTCTATGTGTTTAATAACGTGGCTTGTTTTCTCTGTCCAGGGGTCTATATTGGCTATGTGTTCTACTATACCTACAATCTCTGGCAAAATGCCCTTCCTTCCTACAAATGTAGCATGTTCTCGGTCTGGGGTTTAGGCTGATGAGACTTTGGTATAAGTATAAGAGCCTGTATACTTTCAATCCTCCGCCTCTCCTCCTGTTGTTTTCTACGCCTAACAATATTCTTGTGGTGTACAATTGCGCACTCTCTAAGGCAAGCTACTGTGACTCCTCTCCAATTAGGCAAAGATGTTTGTACTCTGTCCCTTACTGTCTTATCGAGTCCATCCATTAGCACAGAGACAGCCACCTCCCTGTAATTCGTATCGTTCCCTGTATCCGATACCCCCATGTATCTATCCATTATTTGCAGGGCCCGATGGAAATATTCAGATGTCATTTCATTTTCCTTCTGTTTTATGGAGAAAATTCTTCTCCACTTAACAGTTGTGGGGAAATACAACTCTAGTTGCCTGTTAATTTGCTCTAAATTCTCCTGATTGTGTTTGTCAGTCATAAGACTATCCAACTCTAATCTACAATCAGTGATACATTTTTGGGTGTCAATATTAGGGGATAGGCACGCTTTCAAAAGTATCCGCCAGTGTTTGTTTGTCGGTTCATACGCATTACCCAGATCTCTGATAAATTTCTGACATCTAGCTAAATCCTTCCGAGGGTCGGGGAATTCTGAAATGATTGATCGCAGCTCATCTCTGGGCCACGGGCAATACATTGCATTATTCCTGGTGAGGACTACTCCCTGACTATCTGTTCCCCCATTGGGAGTTACTGTTCCCAAGACAGGGTGTAATTCTACCATTCCGTTCCTGATTTGTTTACTGTGAGGTGTTGTTGTCTCTGTGCAATAAGCTGTCTCACACTTACCAGTACCTGTGACCTCACTAGTTCTTTTTTGGGGAATATTGTTACTGCACTACCTGGTTGGACAGGCCCCACCTGATTGTCCTGCAAAGTGACTGCTTGGAGGAGAGCTGCGATTTGGCTGGATCCTTCATCTTCCTGTGACCTATAACCTGGAAAAGACTTCAAAACAGGATGCATCTTGCAAAAATCAGGGTTAATACATTATTTTTGCATACTGCTATCGTTTACGGATATACCATTGACTGTAGCCATCTCTTCCCCTTCGACCTGTGTCGATACTGGTGTGTTTGTGTTCTCATTCCTGCTAGGTTTTGAACCTGTTTTGCGAATTTGTTCTCTTTGCATATCCCCCTCCTGTTGCCATAATTTTAAACAATCATTATGTCTAATCCTTTGTTTTCTGGATTTTTGAAGACATATTTTACTGCTTACATTCTGCAGTACCTCTGGTTCAAAGCTGCCCACCTTAGGGAATGGTTCCCTATCTTTGTCAGTCACACATTCCCATTCAGACAAAAAGTCTTCAATACTTTTTCCTTTAAACTCCGCTGACCCCATGGGCCGCGGCTCTACAACCTGAACCCTGGTTAAACGTCTCTTACTTGAGCAACTGGCTCCCAGAATTGTGGGCCTTTTCCCACAAACACCGAAATACTCAATATAAGGTAACGGTGAAAGTTCTCTGAGCGCTCTTCACCCGCTCACCGCCCACGTTGGTCAGTACTACCATACACTGACGATAGCGAAGGTAATGTACCCAACTTAGGGCCCTATGTGACCTATATTTACTGGAAGTTTTTAGGAATAACTTACCCTTTCCAGTAAAGTATCGGCCGTTGGAGATTTTCCTGTGAGAGGCCAGCGAAAACTCCCTATGCACTTTATTATACACAAATCACGCTTGCGTATGTTCTATACAGCGCTGATGATACTGCGATTTTACGCAAAAGCTCGTAAAAAGGATATCACGTTGCAATATATATCGCACCCACAAACGCGCGGTCCAATCGCACAGCGTATAGGTACTTGTTACTTATCTGCCGTACGACCACTGGAATCGATTTTCAGGCTGCGAAACCTCAGCCGGAGCGTATAAAAAAAAAAAAAACTATATGGGTCACAACATTTCACAATTCCCTACCACGCTCCTGTGTAAGTCTCCTCACGACTTACGTATTAAACCTTATATTAACGTGAGTCAGCCGCCTCACGCCACCAAGTCTCCACTTACTTGATGTACCACACACTGAGATTGGGCAGCAATAATCACCTCAAATGAAACTGGCAGCATTCTTAGATACTGCGGAGGCAGTATATTATAAAACTCCCGCCAGTATAAATAAATGAGCAGGACCGAAGCCCGCCGTCGAGGGGGCGGGGCTTGATCCTCCAGCACTAACCAGCGCCATTTTCTCCACAGCATGCTGCAGAGAAGCTGCTCCCGGACTCTCCCCTGCTGATCACTGTAACAGGGGGCAAAAACGAGGGGGGGGTGGGGGCACATTATTTGGTGCAAAATTGTATATTTATAAAGCGCTATTTAGGCTGGGACTTTTGGTTTCAGTACATTGTGTCGCTAGATGTGTGCTGGCATACTCTCTCTCCGTCTCTCCAAAGGGCCTTATTGTGGGTCAGTCCCCATATTTCAGTTATCCCAGTGTGTGTGGGGGTGTCAGTACGTGTGTGTCGACATGTCTGAAGCGGAAGGGTCGTCTAGGGAGGAAGCAGAGCAGATGGTGGTGGTGTCTCCGTCGGCACAGCCGACACCTGATTGGGTGAACATGTGGAATGTTTTGAATGCTAATGTGGCTTTATTACATAAGATGGGACAAAGGAGTCCAAAGACAATGCTGGGAATCAACCCATGGCTTTTACTGTGTCACAGGACCCCTCAGGGTCCCATAAACGTCCCTTTACCCAGATAGCAGACACTGATACCGACACGGATTCCGACTCCAGTGTCGACTATGATGAGGCGAGGTGGCACCCAAGAGTCGCCAAAAGTATTCAATATATGGTTATTGCAATAAAAGATGTTTTGCATATCACAGAGTACCCCTCTGTCCCTGACACGAGGGTCTGCATGTGTAAAGAATAGAAACCTGAGGTTTTTCCCCCATCTCATGAGCTGAACGCTTTATTTGAATAAGCTTGGGAGACTCCTGACACGAGACTGCACCTCAAAGGACAGGTTACGGTGGGAATCCTCGCCCACAGTGGACAAGGCCTTAACACGCTTGTCCAAAAAGGTAGCACTACCGTCCCCGGATAGCAGCTTGGGCTGATAGCTTGTCATCTGACATTGACACTCTAGACCAGAGGTACTCAAACTCGGTCCTCGGGGGCACACACAGTGCATGTTTTGCAGGTAACCCAGCAGGTGCACAGGTGTATTAAATACTCACTGACACATTTTAAAAGGTCCACAGGTGGAGCTAATTATTTCACTTGCGATTCTGTGAGGAGACCTGCAAAACATGCACTGTGTATGCCCCCGAGGACCGAGTTTGAGAACCTCTGCTCTAGACAAAGATAGTATTGTGTTGACCGTAGGTCACATCAAGGACGCAGCGTTATATATGAGAGAGGCTGCGAGAGATATTGGGCTTTTGGGTTCAAGAGCTAATGCCATGGCAGTTTCTGCTAGAAGGTTCCGGTGGACCCGTCAATGGACAGGGGATGCTAACTCAAAGAGGCATATGGAGGCTCTACCTTACAAAGGTGAATTTTTTTGGGGGGATGGCCTCGCGGACCTGGGTTCCACAGCTACCGCGGGTAAGTCTTCTTTTTTGCCTTACGTTCCCCCACAGCAAAAGAAAACACCTCATTACCAGATGCAGTCCTTTCGGTCGCATAAGTTCAGAAGGGGGCGTGGCTCTTCTTTCCTCGCCAGAGGAAGAGGTAGAGGGAAAAGAACACCGGCTACGGCTAGTTCACAGGAACAAGAATCCTCCCCGGCCTCTACCAAATCCACCGTATGTCGCTGGGGCTCTGCTATGGGAGTCCGCACCGGTAGGGGCACGTCTTCGACTCTTCAGCCAAGTCTGGGTTCAGTCTGATTTGGATCCTTGGGTGGTCGAATTTGTATCCTAAGGCTACAAACTGGAGTTCGATGATGTGCCTCCACACCGATTGTTCAAATCGGCCTTGCCAGCTTCTTCCCCAGAGAGGGAAATAGTTTCGGCTGCCATACTAAAGCTGTGTCAACAGCAAGTGATTATCAAAGTTCTCCTAGTGCAACAGGGGAAAGGGTTTTATTCAACCCTATTGGTGGTCCCGAAGCCGGATGGCTCGGTCAGACCAATTCTGAATCTAAAATCCCTAAACCTATATTTGAGGAGGTTCACATTTAAGATGGAATCTCTCAGGGCAGTGATCTCCAGCCTGGAAGGGGGGGATTTTATGTGTCACTAGACATAAAGGATGCATACCTTCATGTTCTCATATATCCTCCTCATCAGGCGTACCTGAGATTCGCTGTACAGGATTGTCATTACCAGTTTCAGATGTTACCGTTTGGGCTTTCCACGGCCCCGAGGATTTTCACCAAGGTAATGGCAGAAATGATGGTGCTTCTGCGCAAGCAATGCGTCACAATTATCCCATACTTGGACGATCTGATAAAAGCGAGTTCAAGAGAACAGTTATTAAAAAGCATGTGTCTCTCTCCCTGAGAGTACTACAACAGCACGGCTGGATTCTAAATCTACCAAAGTCGCAGTTGGTTCCGACAACTCGATTGTCATTTTTGGGCATGATTCTGGAGAAGAACAAGGGGGTTTTCTCCCAATGGAATAAGCCCAGGAACTCCAGAACAGGGTCAAGGACCTGTTAAAGCCAAAAAGAGTGTCAGTTCATCACTGCACTCGAGAATTGGAAAAGATGGTGGCGGCCTACGAGGCCATTCCGTTCGGCAGGTTCCATGCAAGGACTTTTCAGTGGGACCTTCTGGACAAGTGGTCAGGGTCCCATCTGCAGATGCTTCGGAAGATAACCCTGTCCCCCAGGGCCAGGGTCTCTCTCCGGTGGTGGCTCCAGAGTACTCGCCTTCTAGAGGGTCGCAGGTTCTGCATTCAAGATTTGGTTCTTGTGACCACGGACGCGAGCCTCCGAGGATGGGGAGCAGTCACACACAAAAAAAAAAAAAAACATTTCAGGGAATATGGTCAAGCCAGGAGGCTTGTCTACACATCAATGTGCTGAAATTAAGGGCCATATACAACGGCCTGCAACAGGCAGAGAATCTTGTTCGCAACCTACCTGTTCTGATACAGTCAGACAACATCACAGCTGTGGCGCATGTAATCCACCAGGGCAGGACAAGAAGCAGAGCAGCAATGGCAGCAGCCACCCGGTTACTTCGCTGGGCGGAAAATCATGTAAACGCTCTGTCAGCTGTCTTCCGTCCGGGAGTAGACAACTGGGAAGCAGACTTCCTCAGCAGACACGATCTCCATCCAGGAGAGTGGGGACTTCATCAAGAAGACTTTGCAGAGGGGACAAGTCGTTGGGGACTTCCTCAAGTAGACATGATGGCGTCACGCCTCAACAGAAAGCTTCGGACGTATTGTTCCAGGTCAAGGGACCCTCAGGCAGTGGAAGTGGACGCCCTGGTGACACCGTGGGTGTTTCAGTCGGGCTATGTGTTCCCTCCACTTCCACTCATCTCAAAGATATTGAGAAGCATAAGACGTACAAGAGTGCAGACAATACTCATTGTTCCAGATTGGCCTCGTAGGGCTTGGTATTCAGATCTTCAGGAAATGCCCTCAGAAGATCCGTGGCCTCTTCCTCTCAGGAAGGACCTGTTACTACAGGGGCCCTGTGTGTTCCAAGACTTGCCGTGGTTACGTTTGACAGCATGGCGGTTGAACACCAAATCCTAGCTAGGAAAGGTGTTCCGGGTGAGTCATCCTTACTCTAATTAAAGCTAGGAAGGAGGTAACGGCGAAACATTATCACCGTATCTGGAGAAAATAGGTGTCTTGGTGTGAAGCCAAGAATGCTCCTACGGAAGATTTTCAGCTGGGTCGTTTTCTCCATTTTCTGCAGTCAGGTGTGGATATGGGCCTAAAGTTAGGCTCCATTAAGGTGCAGATTTCGGCCTTATCTATATTCTTCAGAAGGAATTGGCTTCTCTCCCAGAAATCCAGACTTTTGTAAAGGGAGTGTTGCACATCCAACTTCCTTTTGTGCCTTCGGTGGCACCGTGGGACCTTAACGTGGTGTTATAGTTCCTTAAATCACGCTGGTTTGAACCTCTTCAAACGGTTAAATTGAAGTTCTCTCTTGGAAAGTGGTCGTGTTATTGGCATTGGCATCTGCAAGGCGGGTGTCCAAATTGGCAGCTTTGTCTCACAAGAGCCCCTATCTAATTTTCCATGCGGATCGGGCAGAGTTGAGGACTCGTCCTTATTTTATGCCTAAGGTGGTTTTGTCGTTTCATAAGAACCAACCTATTGTGGTGCCTGTGGTTACGGGTGCTTTGGAGGATTCCAAGTCCCTTGATGTGGTCAGGGCCTTAAAGATTTATGTGGCCGGAACGGCTTGGGTTAGGAAAACAGAAGTACTGTTTGTCCGGTATGCGGCCAACAGGGTTGTCGCTCCTGCGTATAAGCAGACTTTTGCTCGCTGGATCTGTAACACGATTCAGCAGGCTCATTCTACAGTTGGACTGCCGGTTCCAAATTCGGTTAAGGCCCATTCCACTAGGAAGGTGGGCGCTTCTTGGGCGGCTGCCCGAGACGTCTCGGCATTACAGCTTTGCCGAGCAGCTACTTGGTCGGGTTCAAACACTTTTGCAAAAGTTCTACAAGTTTGATACCCTGGCTGATGAGGACCTCATGTTTACTCTATCGGTGCTGCAGAGTCATCCGCACTCTCCCGCCCGGTCTGGAGCTTGGTGCTTACGGAGTCCCCAGCATCCTCTAGGACGTAAGAGAAAATAAGATTTTAAACCTACCGTTAAATCTTTTTCTCCTGGTCCGTAGAGGATGCTGGGCGCCCGTCCCAGTGCGGAAAAATTCTGCAAGGCTTGTATATAGTTATTGCATACATAAGGGTTATGTTACAGTTGTGTTCAGTCTCTGGCTGATACTGTTTTGTTCATGCTGTTAACTGGTTTATTATATACCATGTTGTACGATATGTATGGTGTGGGCTGGAATATATCTCGCCCTTAGATTAACAAAAATCCTTTCCTCGTACTGTCCGTCTCCTCTGGGCACAGTCCTAACTGAGGTCTGGAGGAGGGGCATAGAGGGAGGAGCCAGTGCACACCCATTCTAAAGTCTTACAGTGCCCATGTCTCCTGCGGAGCCGTCTATACCCCATAGTCCTTACGGAGTCCCCAGTATCCTCTATGGACTAGGAGAAAAAGATTTACCGGTAGGTTTAAAATCTTATTTTTTCAGCTGGGTGTCGGGATTCCGGCGTCTGTATCCTGACCGCTTTGATCCTGACAGGCGGTAAAGTGACTGCCTTCCCTATAGGGAGCTTGATACGGGATGTGGTTATATGACCGGCGGGCAGGAGACCATCTGTCATAACACAGATGCCGGGATCCTGAAGCCTGAATAGTCTGCATGCCAACCAACAGGGACTATTCCCACTCGTGGGTGTCCACAACACCCACAGAGTGGGAATATAACCTGCACGAGCCACCACGTGGAGAGCCCGCAAGGCACTTCGTTGCGCTCGCCATCTAACAGCCGGGATCCCAGCGTCGGTATGGTGATCATCCAAACCTAACCCCTTGATACATGTGATTAAGTGTAACATATGACATATTGGTCCAGCTGTAGCATTCGGATAAACTGTAATCCAGTCCCACAGCAAGGTTCATGTTTTTGGTAACAGTTTTTAAGTATGGCAAAGAATAAATGTAAATTTACTATTTAAGTGTTTTTAGGCTAGAGGACAGTATTGGATGAAGGAAGAGATTCTATAGAGTAGGTGAAGCCTGGTAATAGCATGTAATTGTGGATCGGAGGTGCAGGTGTTGGGTAGAGCGGAAAGGAATAATTTGGGAGAAATTTGAAGAGATGTATGTTGTAGGGCTAAATGTCTGGTTAGGGTGAGACCAGGAAGATGGAAATTGCTTTAGTCCGTGTGGGATGTAAGAAGAGCATGAAGTAAAGTTTTTGTAGTGTGAGATTCTGGAGATGTTACTTAGATGTAAGAGGATTTAAATATGGGGCACGAGGATTGTTTTGAGTCAAATACAACATTTAGAATACTGCCCAATGCTTTTTCTTTCATGAATGAGGGATACTGAAACCACTGTTCTACATAGGTGCAGTACAATGGCTTGGGCACTTTTCACAAACACTGACTTCCCCACAACCACGGCTAGTACCTCCTCCTGCCTGCTCCAAATGTGATTTCCACAGAGGATCTGATCCCAGCCCTGCCACAGGTAGTGACCAACAAGCCTGTATCTCCAGCACCATCTGCATTGGATGTGCGGCTTGCAGGTAAATGCTCTGTTACTGGGGGAAGCTGGATACTCAGCCGCCATCAGCGCCCAGCCCTGAGGCCTGTATGGGAGCAGGGGTCAGAGTGGGTAATGCACTACGCAGAGTGGCCAGTCCTTCTAGATATTAGCCATCCCTTGGTGTGGGGCGATACCATGCCTATCCAGTGCCATTTCCATAGTGTACTTCTCACACTACCAAGCCTGCCAAAAAGAGACAGCTCCAGCAGCATCTCACTTCCTTTGTCATATCCTGTACAAGGAAGAAGTGTATAAGTATTGTGGGTGCTGTTTTCCTGTGGTTATTCCCTCTTCCTAGCTTGTCTGACTTTCATTTCATGTACACTGCCACCACTCTAGAGAGGAGACAGTGGTAAAGGCTTTGTTTCTTATGCCAATCCTGCCCTTTGCCCAGCCCGCACAGTATGTGAGGCAGTGGAGCAGTGCCCTCCTGGAAATAGCGCAGAGAGACATTATTGCAGAGTTTATGCCTCATGTGGGAGAGAAGTGGGGGAGGGACACTTTCCCCCTTTTTCCCTCGCACAGGGAGTGACTCCTCAACTTCTTCCACTCTCCACCAGGGGCCTCTGTGCTCCTCAAGAACTAGCAGTGTGTGTTCTTGTTCAGTTTTTCTGTTCCATGGAAAGGATTATAAAATTTGCTGCCATGTTTATGTCACAGAGAATAAATAACAAATAGGGATATACCAGCGCTCGCTGCATAGGTTAATACATGACTATTAGGCTTGTTCATTTACACATTTATTAATCCTAAAATAAATAAGTATTAAAAGAAACAGTCACATATATAATCAATATTGTGCCAATGCTATTCAGCCACTAGTCGCCGAGTATTTCACTAAATCTGGCTAGGAATCTTCCTTAAGATTAGTTGGGAAGTCACCGTATTAAATAGGTTAATGGTCCAGGTCTGCAGACCTTTAATATTACCAGTGGTGCTCGTTGGAAAGAGCAGTAGTTCCCTTGTTTCATCAGCTGGGATGTCCTCTATGTGCCTGTGGGGTGTCCAAACCACTGAAGCAGTCTCCTGGTTAAATCAGCTGGAGTGTCCATTGTATGCTGACAAAATGTCCGATACTGCTGAAATTGCTTGTGACAGGTTTCTAAATGGGTGGTGATTCCAAACGTTATGCCAGAAATAGGGAATATATCCTATTGTTAGGGCGCAAGTGGCGTCAGGCTCAACACGTTTCGCTGGTGTGTAGCATGTCCAGCTTCCTCAGGAACATGTATGTAGTGTCAAAAGGGTCTCATTATATACCAGGGGTGGGGAACCTCCGGACCGCGGGCCGTATACGGCCCGCAAAGCCGTTTGTTCCGGCCAACCCGCTAGTTTGGCAGCGAGACACGTCGGCGCTCAATCCAGCGGCGGCGTGTCTCAGCTGTTAGTAGCTGTGCTCTCCTCCCTGCCCTATGTCCGGCAGCCGCGGGTATGATCTCAAACCAGCCACCGGTTCGTGAGCCAATCGGAGCTCGCGGATCGTCAGCCAATCAGGAGCGCCGCTGCCGGTCCGCGAGCTCTGACCTGGCGGCTGGTTTGAGGTCCTACACGCCGGTGCAGCCTGACATAGCGGCGCTCTCCTCCCTGCCATGACACGACAGCTGAGACATGCCGCCGCCGGATGGACCCGCAGCAGCGGTGAGCGATCTGGCACTCTCGGGGCACTTGTATATCATCTGACACTCTGGGGGCACTTGTATGTCATCTGACACTCTGGGGGCACTTGTAGATCCTCTGGCACTCTGGGGGCACTTGTAGATCCTCTGGCACTCTGGGGGCACTTGTAGATCCTCTGGCACTCTGGGGGCACTTGTAGATCCTCTGGCACTCTGGGGGCAATTGTGGATCTGGTACTGCACTATTGGGGGCATATGTGTATCACGTCCCATTTTAATTGGCCACACCCATTTATTTTGGCGCGCGCACACACAGTACCTCTAAGGGGCAGACCTACTGGGTGGCATGGTAATTTTTTAAGTTGAGAATTTTTGTATGGCCCCGAAGGATTTTATAAATATCCAAATGGCCATTGGTAGAAAAAAGGTTCCCCACCCCTGTTATATACCCTGCAAAGTGGCTTAATGAGTGGCACTTGTGTATAGACAATAATACAATTAAACAAGCCATTAGTTAAAATATATAAAAACCTTTATGGTTGATGTCCCACTTGATCCTAGATAGATGACTCATTGATCAATTAAAAAAACGAGCTGTATACTTACAATGGAAAACATTGTAGGTATACAGTGGGTAATAAATTTAAACTAGAGAGATGCCACATTTTTGCCAGTTGTCACTTTTGACCTGAAAGTACTGTTCCACCATGCTATAGAAACCTGTTCATGGTCACCCCTGTCATATTGCCCTGAGGAGGAGCCTTTGCGCGATACATGTTGGCCAGTGACAGGTGGACCTCCATGCTGCTGATCTTAGTGGTTTCTGCTGAATTGTTTCACAGTGAGCTGACTCAGCGGTTCAGGATACTTGATCTCCATGACATGTATATGCTCCTCAGTCATATCTTTCAGGTACACCTCCACATTTTACCATTGTAATGTTTTTATTAATTGAAAGCCTTTTTTATTATGGAAATAAATTGAACTGTTCCACTATTTGGATTTATAGTTTTCTTTCAAAGCTACTGAAAATGCCACTTTTTTCTTTTTAATCCACATGACGTGGTGAAAGAGGAAAGTCATCAACCAAGGGAAGTGATTGTTCTTTCGTTTTTTTTTTTGTGTGTTTTTTTTCTGATTTATTTTGTATAGAAAATGGGATTTTGGACTTATCGATAAATCCTTTTCTCTGATGCCACAGGGGACCCTGCAGTAGTTGATTACACTGGTTTATAGACTGTAGCTATAGGGAGCTGGCACTTTACATTTATTAAGAAGTGTAGAGGCTCCTCACGTCTATCCCCCATCAGCCCTCCGTAAGAAATGAGCCGAGAGGAGACTGGAGCCAAGAGAAAAAGAAGAAAAAAAAAAGTAGAACAAGAAGAGAAATGGACACAACAACAATACAAACTATAAACCTGAGCAATGATTGAGGCAGGGATACAGCGGTGGGCGGGCATCCAGTGTCCCCTGTGGCATCAGAGAAAAGGATTTATCGGTAAGTACCAAAATTCCGTTTTCTCATTCAACCACTAGGGGACACTGGAGTAGTTGATGACACAGGGGACCCAAAGTTTTCCCCGTGGGTGGGAGAGGTCTGAAGTACCTGCGGACTAAGCGGCCAAAACATAGAAGCTGGGGCCGCAAATGTGTTAGACTTGTAGAACTTAACAAAAGTATGAATCCGAGACCAAGGTGTTGCTCTGCAGAATTAAGTTGTGGTGGTACCACAACTAGCAGCCCACAACACCCTCACAGAACTTGTGGCGTGAGCAGACCTCACCGGAGGTTGTTGAGCCTCGTTAAGGTAAGCCTGACAAATCGTCAATCGAAACCATCATGCCAAGTCTGCCTTGCAGACAGAATGTCACTGGCCTGTACCAGGAGCCAAAACCAGCACCTGTGGGGTGCAAAGAACGAATAAAGCATCAGATTTATGGAAAGGCGTTCTTCGGGCCACACAAATAGTCAAAGCTCAAACCACATCCAGGGTAGAAGGCGCACCATAAGCATATTGGAAAGACAGGACCAAAATAGACTGACTGACATGAAAAGCCGAAACAACTTTTGGAAGAAGACGAATGTGTCCTCAAATCTGCCCCATCCTCATGGAAGATGAGGTAAGATGGTTCTCAGGATAACGCACTTAACTCAGAAAACCTCCAAGTCGAAGTAAAGCCTAGTAAAAAGACCCCCTGACATACAAAGTATGTCGGGTCCACATGTTCCAGAGGCTCAAAGAAACCTGGACTGGAGGAAGTTAAGCACGAGATTCAAGTCTCAAGGTGCCATTGGTGGTACCAATGGAGGCTGTACTCTGGAAAACTCCCTGTAAGAAGGTCTGCACTCTGGAAGGAGTTCCAATCTGCGCTGGATGAATACTGACAACACGGAAACTTGTACCTTCAGAGATCCAAGACGAAGTCTTGAATCTAATCCTGCCTGAGAAAAACAGAAATGGGACAGGCGAAAAGAACCTTGTCGGAAACCTGTGACGTACACACCAGGCCACAGAAGATCGCCATATGCGATGGTAATGGGCTGCTGTAACTGGTCTTCTTGCCCGCAAACTTCTGGGAAAAACTGCATCCAGAATCTCTTGACTGCTCAAGATGGCAGCCTCAACAGCTACTCCGTTAAAGTAGCCATGGTAAATGGTTGTAACAGATCCGGACGTAATTGGCCACAGATCGTTTGCCAGGAGAGAGTGCAGGCCCGAGAACCATGCCGTCAGAGGTCAATCTGTCACTACCAGAATCACTGTGTCAATTCACTCTTGATTTTATTGAGGACTCGAGGGAGAAATGGAAAAAGTGGGAACAGGTAGACAAGGTCCTACGGCTAGGAGACTGTTAGAGCGTCCACTGGTTCAGCCTGCAGATCCCGCGTCCTGGCACATACCATGGAAGTTGGTGATTTATGCTGGATGCCATGAGGTCCACTTATAAGCATCCCCACTGTCGAACCAGAGCTCTGAACACTTCTGGGTGAAGAGTTCCTTCACCTGGATAGAGAGTCTGCCTCCTAGTTATTCACACCGGGGGAAAAACATGGTCGAGAGAATCACGTCGCTGTGCTCTCTCTCATGGCCATGCGACTTTGTGGTTCCTCCTTGTCTGTTGACATCAGTGGCTGTTGTCATATTGACCAACTGTACTCTTACTGCTCTTGATTAGAGTAAGTTAGCGGCTTCCAGTAGAGCATTGTAGCTCGTTTTTATTCCAACACCTTTATAGTCAACCTTGTTTCTTGGTTTGACTAACGCCCCTGGAATCGAAAATCCAGTACTACCACACACCAACCTCTGAGACTGGCATTGGTTTGCGGGATAATTATACCCCATAGTCCGAATCTTTTGCTCGCTATGATTATCGAACCGTGATGTTAAAAAAAACATTCAGTTATATTTGGGGAGGTGGCTTCGAACCATCACCTGATGTTGGAGCATGATGGAAGATGTTCTTCTTAACAGTTGCCTAGCCTCCACTTTTCACATCTGGATATGGAGGTATGCATCCTTTATGTCCTGGGACGTTATAAACTCCTCTGGCTCTAGGCTCGCAATGACTAACTGATTCTTTCTTGAATTGGTAGTTGGCCACAACCTGGTTTAGGGATTTTATATTTAGGATGGTTTTAACAATCCAACTGTTCTTTGAAACTACAGACAGATTTGAATAATAATAATAACCTTGTCCCTTCCGAACGAGAAGGACTGGCACCAATACTGCTGTGTAGAACGAAGCGGTGGAGAAAACTCTAAATCTAATTTGCGAGCCCACTTATCCGTTGGATAAGTAAAAACAGACCCTCTGGAAATACCGCAGACCGGCCCCCAGGTAGGAATAAAACTAGTTATGCCACAGTGTTCTCTGCTGGTTTTGGCTCCTGGTACAGGCCAGTGACATTCTGTCTGCCTCAGCCTCTAGTTCTTTTAGTCTGAAAGTTGCCTCCTCTCTCTCTACCGCAAAAAGGACGGTGGAGTTCGGAAGGAGTGGAAAGAATGTCCCGTATAGGAACGTCTAAGCTTCGGAGTAGTCGTTGTAGAAATGTGGACTTTCCTCCAGTGGCCTGAGAAATCCATTTAACCAATTCAGGACCAAAAAGGATCTTTCCCATAAACAAAAGTTCTTCTACAGCCCTTCTAGACTCTTATCCGCTTGTCGTGAGCGTAGCTAAAGCTCTCTTCCGGCTGAGATATTAGATTCCGAAATCCTAGATCTGCCCTGTCTGAGCAACACTCCTGCAGCCGTGTATATATACTATAGTTTTCAATGTCCCCCCCCTCCCCAAGAACCTTTAACGAAAATCTACCTATTTCTCCGGCAGGGTCCACAGGTCATCCACAGGATAACAATGGGATATGATGAATTGACAGCGGATTTGCACCAATCGGTCAAAGCTTTTCCGGCCTCCCAGCATACAACGGGCCCGTCCATATATCCCCGCCTCCTGGCTCAGACAAATCAGTTTTTTTGTTTGGTGCGGCAGGAGCCGGACCATGGTCCGAGGGCTGCTGGTTTTTAGCAGCCCTAAGCTTTCTTATTTTATTTTTATAGTCGTACTATTTTTTCTTGAGTGATCTTTCTAAACAGCGTCTAATACGTACCTTAGAAAGAGTCACTCAAACAACTCTCCGGCGGGTTGCAACAAAGCTTACCCATGAGTACAGTGCTGTTTTTGGGGGGTGTCTGTGTCGGATTTACTAGCAAGTTCAGCAGATGTTACTGGGCTGTGGCCGGAGCACGGGAGAAGGTAAGGCATCGGTTCCGCTTAGTAGGGGAGTACGGACACAGATGCACTGTTTTGGGAGGAGACTACCAAACAGTCGCTGACGCGGCTGCCACCCCGGATGCACCAACGCTAGGCCTTAGGGATCAGAGGCTCCAGGAATAGTATGAGGCCGTGATCCCTAGGGCTGATCTTAGCAGTGGGGAGTCAGATGCTCTCCTGGTCGCCCCTCCCCCCAGTTCATGACCAGTTTCCTCCGAGTCTCCTGCCATGAACTGTATCCCGCTTCCGTCTCAGACGCTGTACACAAAGGGGACCCAGTAGCAGCATAGGCGGCTGTGTGACTGGTGCGTCTGTGTTCACTATAGGTTCATGGAGAGGCAGTGTACACTAGTAGCATCTGGATCCCGTATTAGACTCTGGAATAGGACAGTCTGAGAGAAAAAATGTTGGCGTGTGGAAATGCTTATCTGGGATCTACCAAGTCACAGACAGCTGATCATGAAGCTTCCGTGCACCGGTCCTGGAGGTACTGCAATGCCAGGTCAATGCGTGGAGTGGACAGAGCAAGCTCTTCTTCCATCTCTCTGTTCTAAATATTCTATTCAATATATGGGCCCCAGATAGTGGGTGTATCAGATATTAAATTGATAAGAATAGATACAGGTTGAGTATCCCTTATCCAAAATTCCAAATCCCACATTTTTGGGTCCCCTACTGAGATAATGACACATGTATTATATATTATGTGTATATATAGATATATTATATAGATATATAATATACATATATATGTGTCTTTATCTCAGTAGGGGAACCAAAATTGTGTGATTTTGAATTTTGGATAAGGGATACTCAACCTGTACTACACTTTATCTTAGCCAAATGGCTGAAAAGTGCTAATAACCAGTCCTCTCTTGGTCTTGAACCCAGGCAAATTAGATTTGTGTGTCTGTGCTAGGCTATTACAGCCTTCTTCAAAAAGAAAATGTCTACTGTCTGTCTGGCAGAATCATCCATAAACCTCACCAACCATCCCCAGATCTGGCTGGGCTGGGCCAGTGGAAACAGAGGAGGAAGGAACAGACAGGGGACCCTGTGAAGGGCCCTCCAATCTGGCTACCTCCGTCTTTACATGAGGCTGCCCGCTCATAGGTTAAATCAGCCAATATTCCCGCAAGCATAGCTGCCCACGGAGGAGTGTTGCTGGTATCCTTGGATTTCGTAGCATTCAGAGCGCTATCTTCTGTGTTGTGTTAGCCATTCTCCTGCCTGTCATTGTCAGAGAACTAAACAGACACACAGTCACTCAGAAAACACAGCAGTAGAAAGAGATTAGGCAGGCAGGATAGAGGTAGAGCTACACCACTCTCTATGTGTGCCACCCTAGCGTATTGTTAGTCTCACCCCTGCATACTTACAGCCTAGGAGGCTAGTGAACCAAGGATGTTGTAGTGGAACTACTGAGGCAGATACAGTTTCAAGATGGTGTCTGTTCTTATCCTCGCTGCTGGAGAGAGGAGACAGTGAATACATTGAACAAATCAACAACGCTGCCTCTTGTTAGGGAGCTCACCCTGCTCAGCCAGACACAGGTAGGGATGGACATCGATGATTAAAAAACATTGATGGTCTATGACCGATGTTGAATACTTTTACCATCGATGGGGGAGTACCAGATGGTTCAGTGCTACCTAATATTTTTTTTTTAATCCCTCCAAGTGTTAGGGCACTGAGTTTAGCCCCACCCCCTGACACCCATGAAGCCATGCCCCCGGGCTCTGATTGGCCCGCATTTAATTGCACCGTAATGCAAGGATGACCATTGATTGGATCCCTTCCAGATGGTTTCCATCGAGGTTATCCATCAATAGTACCATCGATGGATAACCCACCGATGGCCATTCGTAGACACAGGCAAAATCGCTATGTGACTCCGCCCTCCTTGCTCACCGCTTTCCCTGGGACCCGCCTTTATGGATTCCCCCTCTATGTGACAAGCAGCCGCCCACAGTGCTATAAAACTGTGAGCATGCGGTCATTTGAACCCAGGACCTAGGATGTGTGGTGCATTACCGCAAGGCTGTGGAGAGCCTGTCTGACTGAAAAGCCCGCGCTAACAGCGGCTACTACCACTGCGCCTATTACTAGCAGTGCTGACCGCCACTTAAATTCCTGCGGCTGCCGCTGTAGTGAGCAGCACTGACGGTGGATTTCTCAGGAGCACAGTGTGAGATGCCAAACGCGGCGGTGGGGAAGCAGCGCTAGTTAGGGAATTAGAGGTCTATTTACTAAGCATTTGATGGAGATAAAGTGCAGCCAGTCAGCTCCTAATTGTCATTTTTCAAACCCAGCCTGTGACATGGTAGTTAGGAGCTGATTGGCTGGTACTTTATCTCCATCCAACGCTTGGTAAATAGACCCCTAGGTCACCAGTCTCAAGAGCGCAGCAGGAGGGAAAGAACAGTGACACAAGCTTCTCCAACAAGCCCTGATAGTTCTTGCTGCTTCTGGCTGTGCTGTATATTAAAATAGTGCTGACTGTGGCATCACTGACTTACTTTCTACAGGAGAGAGTCTTATCGTATGGGAGCTTTAGTCCACTGGTCTTGCCGTGCCCGCTCTTGGCGCTCAGTGTGACAGGGAATGAGGGGGGAGGGGCTGCTATTCACTCACCTCTAATGAGTACCTCAGGAATGCAGCCAGCAATGGGAGCGATGGCAGGAGCTTCTTTGATAAGTTCTGACAGCCCTTCTCCTGCTACTGAGACTCGGACCTCGCTTCTCTTATAAGTGGAAAAGGGTTCCCCTGAGGCAACAATATTATGGGATCTAGTCCCAGAGATGCATAAAAGTAAAAATAAAAAGGATTAAGGCTGGAGCCCAGTCTGATGTGCCCAGCTCCCTCAGCACATTTCTCAAAAAACTAAGGACTGATGGGGATAGAGGGGGAGGAGCCTTTAAATTTCTTAATAAATTTAAAATGCCAGCTCCCTATAGCCACCGTCTATACCCCAGTGTCATCAACTACTCCAGTGTCCCCTAGTGGCTGAATGAGAAAACAGGAAAATCACTATTTCTGAACATTAGCGCCTTAGATCTAGTCTCTTTTGCGCATACATCAGTATTTACAGGATATTGGGTGTAACCACGACAAGATTGGGGACTGCTACACACTACTAATGCACCAAGGGCACTCCTCCACCATTCACGTTGCAATAGCTGACCTGATGATGTTTCCATTAAACAAGTTGGAGTGCCTCTGCTTCAGGACAAGGGATCAGTGTTTTACCTAGGTTGGCTTTAATGGCATGTAATAAGCCACAGGTTCTCAAACTCTGTCCTCAGGACCCCACACAGTGCATGTTTTGCAGGTCTCCTCACAGAATCACAAGTGAAATAATTAGCTCCACCTGTGGACCTTTTAAAATGTGTCAGTATGTAATTAATACACCTGTGGACCTGCTGGGTTACCAGCAAAACATGCACTGTGTGGGGTCCTGAGGACCGAGTTTGAGAACCTATGTAATAAGCTTTAGAGCTAAAGGGTGTATTGATGGAGCTCGGCTACTTTCAGGGGTACAGACCGATCACAAAACATAATGTTTTAGTTAGTTGAGCAACTCTAAAAGACAAAAGACCTGGAGGTGGAAAAAATAATAAACTCTTTTTTTGGACATGTTGAGATTTTGACAGATTAGGACATCCAATGGATTTAACAGAAACACTGTGGATTTCATGACAGAGGGTCTGATTCAGAGTACTGTAGTATGCAAGCCTAATTGTTTCTGTACTACCCCAATGGTGGGTTGACTGTGCATGTGCCGAATGGGTCCTGGGATGTCACCTGCAGTGCCCCCAAGCTGCAGCATGGGTGCAGGGGTGGTCTTGTATCAGGTCTCTGTTCCTCATTAAGATTGCAGTCTTTTGTCTGTCTGTGCCGTGGGCCAGCATTATTAGTTAGTTGATTATGCAAGTCTGTCACTTTAATTCTAAGTATTCTCGTGACAGTGTAGGATTCCAGGTTGTACTTTGGCAGTATGGTGGTCAGGATTTCAGGGTCCGTTTCCGCCTGGATATCTTGCTTAGATATTCCATGTTGGTGCCATCTTTGCGTTCCTCTGAGGGTTTGCTTCAGTTTTGCCTTTCTCCTGGACATTTAGGCATCTCTGCAGGGTGTGCTACATGTAAGACCTCCATCTGTTCAGCTGGTTCCCCATTTGGTCTTTGAGGTACCTCAGTTGTCTCCTTTGAGCCTCTGTAGTCTGTTGCACTACAGTAATTTACTTGAAATGTGGCATTTCTGTTGGCTGTTGATTCCGTTAGGCGAGTCTCTGAGCTGGCGGCTCTGTCAGTTTGTTCTACTGTCCTGATTTTCCACTCTGTCCATGCGGTAATCTTCACTAAACAAGCTTTCCATACCAATGTGGTTTCTTCGTTGCACTTGAACCAGGACATTGTGGTACCGGTTTTCCATTCTTCTGATCCAGACAGCTCTCTCCGCTACTTGGCTGATGTCCAGATGTTGCAGGTTTATGTACATCGGACCGCGTTGCTTCAGATGTCTGACAGTCTCTTGGTCCTTTATGATGTTTACCAGTGGGTTAGGCCTGCTTCCACTTAGTCTGTGGCTTGCTGAATCACTTCTGCTCTTAAGTAGGCCTTTAGTATGTCTCCTAGCTAAGCTGGTGCCTGTCCTATCCGCATTCTCTTCTGGCCGGGAGTACTTCTTGGGCAAGACAGCAGGGTGCTTTGGTTGTACATGGCAGGTTATTGGACCTTAATGCGCATTTCACATAATTTTATTGGTTCCACACATTTGTGGCAAGCTGGGCTGGTGCGTGACCCCCTCCCACTTGAGGCTTGCTTTAGGAAGTACCACAGTCTGCGGTGTCTCCCAGATGGGGACAGAGATCAAAAAAAAATTGTAGTCACAGTAAAGTCAGTTTCTCACAGTCCACCTAGGGGACACTGCATTCTTTCCCTGGTTGTCTGTTATGCTTGTTGCACATAGTGTTGTACTTTTGTCATACCTCCCAACATTGAAGATATGGGAAGTTACTTTTGCGCTTCTAAGCCGCGACTGAACTCTGAAAGGGGTGTGGCTTCGTAGGAGTGCCCCCCATGAAACACCCCCCCATTTTGTCACTGAGGGGACATGCCCAGCGCTCTGTGAGCTGCTGGCATGCCCCCTCTCCCTCTGTCTCCAGTGAATAGACGCTGTGCGCATGCACACAGCGTCTATTCACTGCTGCTCAACTAAGCAGAGCAGTGAGTGACAGGAGCCTCCTAACTGCCCCCCCACCCCCCACACACACACACCGCGGGACAATGTGTCCCGCGGGTGGGACAACAGGACAGTCCCCAAAAAACGGGACTGTCCCGGGAAAGTGGGGAGGTATGCTTTTGGCTTTGTTAGATATATAGATAAATAACTCACTAGTTGGGCGAGGTGAGATAACTTAAAGTTAGGGATGGAGTTTCAGCTCTCATCGATTATTTAGTTCCTACTCCTTAGCCTCCCCTCTATACCCACAGTCTGCAGTGTCCCCAATATGGACTATGAGGAATTGATTTTACGGTCAGTACAAAAAAATATATATATATTTTTATACATATTTAAGTTGATCACTACGAATGTTGGACTCTTTCACGAAAATGACAACATGCAGTAAGCAACCTCTGGAAAAAGTAAGATCTCAGGAGGAGTCAACCACTTCTTTACTGGTGTAATTAGATGAAATAAGGACAAACTGCTTATAACGTGCTGTGCTTTCACCCTTCACATTAATTAGCATTACGTATAATGTTCATGGTAAAATAAACCTTGTATATGGCTTGAAATGTTTACAAGTACTTATGTAGCTTTACCCTTATGCCAGTGGTATTTTACATGCAGCCCTCCAGCTCCTGTGGAACTACACATCCCAGCATGCCCTAATAGCAAACCTGTGGCAGGGCATGCTAGAATATGTAGTGACACAGCTGCTGGAGGGATAGATGTTGACTGCCCCTGCTTTATGCTGGCGATACACAAATCTATTATTATTTTTTTCTTCTTCTTCCTCCTCCACACTCTCACATTTCCATCCCTCTCTCCTCCATCTCTTCTTAGATGTCTCAGTCCTTTCTTAAACTCAACATATTTAAGACTAAGCTTATTTATTCACTAACATTATTGAGGGCCTGCAGACTCAGCTGCCCATTACAATTGGGAACAAAACAGAACTAAAACAAGACTGTGTAAGAACAGATGAAAGAGGGGCCCTGCTCGCAACTTACTCAAGTCTGTTGCCTGCGTTTCATCTTAGACTCTCCCCCCTTTCAGCTCCCACTGTCATTCTTCACTCAATCCCACAGCTACTCTGGAGGCTACTAAATCTTTTTCATGTCCTTATTATCGCCCGCCTGGACTACTGCAACCTTCTACTCTGGTCTTCCTTTCTTTCTCCAATGATACTGCTCGTCTCATCATTCTGATTCAGCTTCTCCCCTTTTGCTACTGCAGAGGTTCTAAAATGCGGTCCTCAGGGCACCCCAATGGTCCAGGTTTTAAGTTCATTCATGCTTAAGCACAGGTGACTGAATGAGAACCTCAGTCAATTTGATTTAACCATCTGTGCTGAGCCATATAACCTGGACTATTGGGATGCATTTGAGAACCTCTGTGCTACTGCATCCAGTTTAAGCATTTTACACAATCATGTATCTTATCCCTCACCTACATCTCTGATCTCATCTCAGTCTTCTCTACCTTTCACTTACCTCTTACTGTCACCTTGCCTCCACGCCGATTACCTACTTATACCCCTTTCACACCGCATAAATAACCCGGCATATTGCTGGGTCGACACGGGTCAGCGTGCGGTGTGAAAGGGGCATAGCCGAAATTGCGGGTCGTCTGACATGTCCACATAATGACAAGGGAACAGAAGGAAAATATGTTTTGTACTAACACTATTACAATCAATGAGGAACACTTGACACAATACATATGGGGCAAATAATAATGACAGCTGCGGCTGGGAGTGTCCTCTGCAGAAAAACAACATTGGAGCCTGTGTGGAAGTATCATGTGGGTAAGGTAAAGGTCTGGAGACAGTCACTGTATACACTACAGTAGTGAATATACTCATCCTTGTATATCTCCGGATGAATTGGGTCAGACCAGTCTCATCCTCCTGCTGTCAGTCTGTGAAATTAATGTTTCTGGGTGGAAATTGGGCAATAGCAATGCGGACACATGAAGCCAGAGTTCCAACATCCTTTCAATTGTGCACATCAAGAAAGAACGCCTGTGTGAGATGTAGCTCATGCACCCAGCTTGGGGTAAGTGCTGACAGAACAGTGCCGTCTGGACTTGTGGCCGCTTTACATGCAACTCAGAATTAGGCTCTACATCATTATTTTTACAGAATTCCCTTATAGCATAGTTGATGTGCTGCTTCCTGTATGTAGTGGTCTGCTTTTCCACAGTATATATAGCTCCACTATGGAATACTTTTAACAGGTTTAGTATGAAATACCTACAATTAAAATCCTGGTGGTCAAAATACATACATTTAAAACGTCGACAGGTCGAAAAGTCGCCACGAGTTTTTAATTGTTTTTTTTTGGGTGTGTTTATCGACAAACACCGTATAAGTGTACTGCATCCTCTCACACGGCTCGCTGCGCTTGCTATGCTTTGGGCTATTATATCCCCCCTCCAGGCCCACTGAGCTGGTTAAGTATGAACAAGTCGGTTTCAATGAAAAAAATCATGTCGACTTTTTGACCTGTTGACATTTGAAATGTCAGAATTTTGACCTGGTCAACATTTTAAATGTCGGTGTTTCGACCATTGGTCAATGGTTGTCGGGATTTTGATTGTAGGTAAATTGACCGTATCCCCTTTTAACATGTTGTATGACAAAATTAAGAATTGATTTTCCTAACTACAAAATGAGCAGATCAATGCAAGTGCTGAAAATGCTGCATGCCCTTGGCAAAACCCTCAATAATATATGGTGAATATACAAAGTAAATATCCCCATTACTGTCTCTTACCTTGCAATTACAATGACTTACTAAAGATATTGTCAAAATACTTTATTAAGGGATTACATAAATTCCTGTTCAGATAAAGTCACAGACTTGGCAACAGCCTCATCTACAACTGCATAATCCATTTATACATCTGAAACAGAATTGATGATGTTGACCATAGCAACCAATCAGATGCTGTCTATCATTTTCTAAAAGGCAATAGACAAATGATAGCATTTTATTGGTTGCTATGGGCAACATCACCAATTCTCTGTTTTAGAAGCTTTAGTAAATATACCCCATTGACTAGCTTCTACCGCCTGTTTCATATTTATTGGGGGGGGGGGGGGGGGCGGGCAAGAGCGCAACAAAGCCCCTGGCAGGGTCACTGCGCTCGCCACAGGTTCTATTCCCACTCTATGGGTGTTGTGGACACCCACGAGTGGGAATAGTCCCCGACGGTCAGCATGCCAGCCAACAGGATAGTGAGGGGTTGGGATGTATGGGATGTAGGTGCCGATATTGTGACAGCCGGTCACATAACTACAGCCCGTCATGTCCACCCCTACTTTACCTACAGTCTGACCTTGGAACTTGTTACCTGTCATAGCAAAGCAGACGTTTACAGGGAACTGAAGGGTCTAAAACTGGAAGGAAAAGTTATTGGGAATTAGAGGAATTTACCATTACCGCATCCAGTCAATATATACAGTATTTGACGAGATTTAACATTAGTATCTCTTACATTGTTTATGCCAATAAAAGCTGTTTTTATTACTGCTGAGCCTTAGCTTGATATATCAAGATGAAACAAAGAACAGGCTATTTCTAGGTGATACCACTGCAAAGTGACGCTGTTTTTCTGAAAATTGGTTCAGTAGTTTTTGCGCCAATTTTGAACAAACAGAGACAACGTTCTTACAATGTTAATATAGATTTACATGTACTTTATTGAGACTATACTTCGGTTTAATTTATATTGTGCCAAATTGGGGTCTTGTTGTATTGGGATGCGGTTAATTTACCAGTTGTCAGGATCTCGATGGTCAGGATAAGACACCGGAATCCAGACAGCCAGGGAAATGCCGGCAGTCGGAATCCCAACAGATGCCCAGTATTCCCACTCGGGTGGTGGTCGACGCCACCAGCCAACGGGGGGTGGGGCTGGATAGAATAGTGTGGCGAGTGAAGCTCGCCAACGGGCCCGAAGCGCGGCGAGTGCAGCAAGCCTACGAGGGGACTTGCTGCCGGCTGTCAGGATTTCGGCGTCAGTCTCCTGACTTCCAGCATTTCATACCGAATCCATTGTATCCTCACCTCAGTATATATATTTTTTTTTTAACATTTTTTTTTTTTTTATTTCAGTTGAAGCATAATAATAGTATCACATCAAAGTACATCTAAATATACGGTCAATGAAGGTTATAACTTATATAGCTGTTTACCACATATTGAGATCAATGCATTAGTGTAAATCAATATAAGAGTCAAGGTATGTATTAGAGTCACGATAATGGTTCTTTCCGATATGAAAGACAAACAGTTTGAGTCCGGATCCATGCCCCCACCAACACCCACGTCCACTCTCTCTCAAAGTAGAGTATTATACTCCCCTCCAAATAAAAAAAAATAAATAAATAAAAAAAAAACAAAGAAAACCTTAATCTGTATCAAATGAAATTGGGGGGTCCTGTCCATAGACTCTAGTTTCGTACCATAAAGTGTTGTTAAAGCATCTCCATATCTGTTCCTTTAATGGGCGGGACAGAGTTTCTATATAGCTTTCCCAGGTCTCAAAAAATTTTGTGGTGAACCTTTCCTTTTGTAAGGATGCCTCCAGCCAATCCATCCTAAAAATGTAAAAGATCTTCCCTAAAAAAAGTGACATTGGTGGTGCCAAGGGTTGTATCCACATCTGTAAGATGCATTTTTTGGCTGCTGCAGAAATTATCATTGCTAACTTTTTAACACCCTGTGTCATCCTAGTGCCCTCCGGCATTATACCAAATATTGCCCATTCAGGGGTAAGTGGTAAAAAGTTGACTAAGTGTTGAGTAGCATATTTCCATATCTGAACCCAGAATCTCCGGATTATGGGGCATTCCCATAGGCAGTGAAACAACTCAGCCTGTTGTGTACCGCATCTAGGACATGAAGAGTCTTCCAACAAGCCCATTAGATGTCTACGGTGTGGTGACAGATATGTTCTGTGCCAGATATTTAAGAAAAGTTCGACATAGGACGCAGCAGGTATTAATTTCGTGGATAGCTCAAGGGACTTTAACAGTTTTGTCACAGTAAGAGACGGAAAATAAACTCTCCACTGTGTCATTCCTGTCGTCATGTCATCATATTGCAGGGGGGTGTGCAATAATGAGTAATGGGTAGAGATTGCCCTGGATGAGGGGTTTCCAACTAATAACAATTTATCTAACGGATTGTCAAAGTCCTGCGGGGTTAACAACCTAGAAGTAACAGCCACATAGTGCTGAGCCTGTAGGTACGCTAAGGGAAATCTATTCAATATTGGAAAAAGTGCCACCGCCTGCGCAAATGTAAGTGGTTTCCGTAACTCTCCATTTGTAATTTGACGTATGGAGGTGATACCATGTCTCCCCCACAAATTGAAAGGATAGCTCGCGTTTCCGTCCTGAAAACGGTTATTGCGGACTAGGGGAAGAAAAAGGGACACATGGGGGTTCAAAGAGCATTTACACCGTAAGGTGTGCCAAACTCTCCGGGTGGACATCAGCAGTAGGTTCGCGCGGATCGCCGGGGGTATTTCTTCTTCATGTAAATGTAGGAAAGAGATAATATCACCACCACCTAAGAAGGCAGTCTCCAGGGTTGCGTTGGAGTACATATTTCCACCGTGTAGCCAATCTCTCAAATAACGTAAGTGGGAGGCATAACTATATTCCAATACATTAGGGAGATTCACACCTCCGTTATGTCTACGCTGCTGCAATTTCATCAAACTAATTCGTGCCCGTTTGCCGTTCCAAATGAAAGTACGCATTATTTTATTAATTTCTGCCACAGTATTTCTAGATAACAAAATGGGGAGGGATTGCAGTGGGTATAGAAGTCTAGGAAATAGAATCATTTTTACCAAGTTCACTCTGCCCAAATACGAAATTTTAAGATGTCTCCAATTTTCCGTGTCTTCCCTCATACTGCGCACAATTTGCTTCAAATTGAGACTGTACAAATTGTTCAAATTTTTGGGGATCTGCACCCCTAGATAAGTGATTGCTTTAGATGTCCAACTAACTGGGGTCTCCCGGAACCAAGCCGGACGTGCGTTGCCCGGTTTTAGATATAGGGCCGTGGATTTTTCAAAGTTGGCCTCGAACCCTGACACCTGTCCAAATTCTCTAACACGTTCCATCAGCGGTCCCAAGGCCCTCCTTGGTTCCGACAAAAATAAGAGGACGTCATCGGCAAATGCCGATATCTTTACCTCTTCCACGCCAATGTTAATGCCTTTGAATTGGGACCACTTTTGGAGCACCCGTAACATGGGATCCAATGTCAAATTGAAGAGTAAGGGTGAGAGGGGGCAGCCCTGTCTCGTCCCTCGGGTGAGCTCGATGTTATCTCCCTTGGCCCCATTAATCAACAACGAAGTGTATGGTTGGGTATAGAAAAACTTTATTAAGGATTGGAATGTCCGTCCAAAACCCCTCCTCTCTAATATGTCATATAGATAGGGCCAGGAGACCATATCAAATGCTTTAGTCGCATCTAGGCTCAAAAGCATATTCGGGGTATCAGTCTGCAGACTCGCTGCCATAACCGCAGCTATGGCAGTGCGAATCCCCTTCACTGAATGTCTGCCCTTGGTGAAGCCCAGTTGATGGTCTGTAAGCATTGACGCTAAGAAGGACTGGAGTCTGTCTGCCATTATCTTAGCCAAAAGTTTGAAGTCAACATTTAAGAGTGTAATGGGTCGGTAAGAGGATGGTAGGGAATGATCTTTGGCCCTCATTCCGAGTTGTTCGCTCGGTAAATTTCATCGCATCGCAGCGATTTTCCGCTTAGTGCGCATGCGCAATGTCCGCACTGCGACTGCGCCAAGTAAATTTGCTATGAAGATAGGATTTTTACTCACGGCTTTTTCTTCGCTCCGGCGATCGTAGTGTGATTGACAGGAAATGGGTGTTACTGGGCGGAAACACGGCGTTTTATGGGCGTGTGGATAAAAACGCTACCGTTTCCGGAAAAAACGCGGGAGTGGCTGTAGAAACGGAGGAGTGTCTGGGCGAACGCTGGGTGTGTTTGTGACGTCAAACCAGGAACGACAAGCACTGAACTGATCGCAGATGCCGAGCAAGTCTGAAGCTACTCTGAAACTGCTACGAGGTGTGTAATCGCAATATTGCGAATACATCGTTCGCAATTTTAAGAAGCTAAGATTCACTCCCAGTAGGCGGCGGCTTAGCGTGTGCAATACTGCTAAAATCGCCTTGCGAGCGAACAACTCGGAATGAGGGCCCTTGTTAGGTTTTGGTATGAGGGTTGTGAAAGCCTGATTGAAAGTGGGGTATAGAGGAGACTCCGATTGAATGTGTCTGTATAAAGCGTGTAATGCTGGAATAGCATCGTGGTGTAGGAGTTTATAGTATTCCACGGAATAGCCATCCGGTCCTGGCGCTTTGTTTAAATGCATAGAAGAGATGGCCTTAGCGATCTCCTCTTCCGTGATTGCCCTCTCTAAGTCTTCCCGCTGCAAGGGTGTTATACAAGGGAGATTTGCCTCGTCTAGCAGTTTAGCCGATAGAGCCATATCATGTGAGGTCGGTGTGTAAAGTTGGCGGAAATAGTCCTGGAATGTCCGCATGATGTCCGCCGTGGAAGTATGTAGGGCATCAGTGTGATTGTCACGAACCATGGGAATGTGGCCCCGTCGCTTAAAGCTTTTGGTCATGTTTGCCAGCAATGTCCCTGTTTTATTTCCCCAGCGAAAATATTTTTGTTTAGTGTAGTCCAGTTTCTGCTGAGCTTGTGCAACTAGGAAACTATCATATAGGCGGCGGGCTTCAATGTAGGTGTTGTGAGTGAGGGAGTTAGGGTTAGAGATATATTCTGTCAAGTGTGTCTGCATCGTGTGTAACAAGTCTTCATGTTGTGCCCTGTTCACCCGGTTTCTATTCGCTATATATGATATAATGTGCCCCCTCATCACAACTTTGGACGTTTCCCAAAACAAGACAGGGTTGTCCCAGTGCTCCAGATTATCGTCCGAGAACTCCGCCCATTTCAACTTGAGAAACTTTTTGAACTGTTCTGAGTGATAAAGGTATGAGGGGAATCGCCAGAAGGGTGGGCGCGAGCCCATAGAGTGGGTACTAAGTGTAACAGACACCGGTGCATGATCAGAGACAGCAATGTCCCCTACCTGGGCATCCTTAGTATCCGAGAGTAAAGGCGTGGATAATAATATGTGGTCAATACGGGAGAAGGACCCGTGGACCGCCGAATGGAACGTGTATGACCTATCAGTAGGGTTAAATAACCGCCATGGATCAACTAGAGAATGATCCGCTAGTAGTCGAGAAATCTGACACCATTGGGGGGCCGTTCGGTTTATCGGGATAGGGTATTTGTCAACCGAAGGGTCCGAGACTGAATTGAAATCGCCGCCTATTATGAGCTTGTGATTGCTTCTACTATGGAGAAGTTGCGAGATACGTTGGTAAAAAGCCGGCTGTTCAGTATTGGGAGCATACAGGTTGAGCAGAGTGAACTTAGCATCGTATATCTGAGCGTCCAGAAGAATATAACGACCCTCCGGGTCTAGGTCTGTATTCAGAATAGTGTAGGGGAGGTGTCGGGCAAAAATTATCGCTACTCCGGGTGATTTGGTGCGGTAAGGTGCAGAAAAACAATCACCTATCCACCCATCTCGCAGCGTAGAGTCTTCCCCCCTCTTCCAATGTGTCTCTTGAACATAGATAATATCAGGCTTAAGTTTTTTAAGGGCTGTGGTCACTTTTTTGCGTTTTATTGGGGTGTTTAGACCCCCCACATTCCATGAGGTGATTTTGATGGAACAGGGCAGCCGTTGGAGCGAGTCGTGTGATCTGGGACATGAGGTCGTCATCCTACACCTGTCAGTGGGTGTATGCAAGTGCGGGTATATCTAACTATTGCGGGGTCAACCCTGTCCCAGCAAGCAGGGCAATCCCCGATGGTGCAGTACAGGCACGGATCCGGACCCGTTACATAAAGGAGACCCATATACAATGTATGTAACCATATAAAAGTCAGCTTCAAATGAAAAATTTCTAACTTTTTCCTTTCCAAACAAACGTGGCGCCAGTCCCTGAAGTTCATTTCAGGGAGCGGCAAGCATAAATGCGAACAGAACCAAACATAGAATATAAACATAACAGTTTACAAAAATAGTATACTAATGTATCAATTAACACAAATTCAGGAGAGCGTATCGTCTCATTTTCGAGAAATCTATAAAGGCTTATTCATGTGATCGGGCATGTGAACCCCCCGATTGACGAGTCGGTTGTAAGTGGGCCCGGGCTTCAGTCGGACTGTCAAAAATAAATGTCTGCCCATTTTCGGTGATTTTTAGTTTAGCCGGGTACAACAATGCAAAGCGCCTGTTGTGATCAACGAGGAATTTACAAAGCGGGGAGAATTCCTTGCGTTTCTTGGCTACTGCGACGGAGAAGTCCTGGAAAATGAGAATACGATGATCCTCAACAACCAGGTCACGGTTCCGTTTAAAAGCAGTCAAAATCCTCTCCTTGTCACGGTAGTCCAGAAATTTCGCAATTACTGGGCGGGGCCTCCTATCAGGACCATCACGCTCCGGGCCCAGCCTATGAGCCCGCTCAATACGTGGGACACCAATGTCACTATGGAGTTTGAGCGCCTCGACCAGTTGTACACCTATAAAATCCACCAGGGTCGATCCCCTAACCTGTTCGGGGATACCCACAAAGCGGAGATTACTTCGCCTGTGACGATTTTCTAAGTCGTCTACCTTGTCGACTAGCGTTTGATAGGAGGCCATAGTGGAGGCGCTAGACGATTGTATGGTATGTAGATCATCCTCAACATCACTAACCCTTTGTTCCAGTGTACCCAGCCTATTAGAATGGTCAGACAAGGAGGTCAAAGCTGAATCTAAAGATGTTTGCAATTTGTCTAACCGTTTGTCAATTTTAGGCATTAATTGGTCAAATTTAACCTCAAATCTGGGGAGGAAATTTTGAAGTTTCTCATCAATCATAGGCATGAGTAGTTCAAATTTCTCCTCAATTTTTGGCATTAACACCTCCAGTAGTGCCGATGCCACATCTGGAGATGGAGCTTGATGTCCTCCTCTCTCCCCGGCAGTATGTGTGGGGGAGGAGTCACCCTGCGGCGAAGGTGGGGACGGGCCAGATCTTGCTGGTGTTTTTTTGGGATTAACCATGGTGCGAGTGGTTCTGGTCGAGAGTGAGGACAAGGGTCTGTTAAGGAACTTTTCCATACACCAGGTTGATGGACCAATACTCTAAATTCAGAGTATCAGGGGATGAAGCAATTCCAACCCGAAATTGATATAACAAATAGAAAAAAGACCGCTCTCCCGAGAGTCAAGGGGATTACATCCTAAGAGTTAAACAACAATTGCTAAGATATAAATTATCCTAAGCACAAGTAAACATTAAGAATGCAGGGGCAGTTATCAATTATTCTGAACAATAGGTATAGAGATATTCCACCCTATTCCCGTATGGGTGAGCTATTATATATTGTAACACAATAAAATAGAATAGTGGAAGTATCCCCAACCTGTGAAAAGATATACTCGTCTCTCTGATTGGAGTATCTCCCCCCCCCCCAAAAAAAAATAATAAATAAATAATAAAAAAAATAAGAATTTACTTACCGATAATTCTATTTCTCGTAGTCCGTAGTGGATGCTGGGGACTCCGTCAGGACCATGGGGAATAGCGGGCTCCGCAGGAGACAGGGCACATCTAAAAAGCTTTTTAGGTCACATGGTGTGTACTGGCTCCTCCCCCCATGACCCTCCTCCAAGCCTCAGTTAGGTACTGTGCCCGGACGAGCGTACACAATAAGGAAGGATCTTGAATCCCGGGTAAGACTCATACCAGCCACACCAATCACACCGTACAACTTGTGATCTGAACCCAGTTAACAGTATGATAACAAAACGAAGTAGCCTCCGAAAAGATGGCTCACAACAATAGTAATAACCCGATTTTTGTAACAATAACTATGTACAAGCATTGCAGACAATCCGCACTTGGGATGGGCGCCCAGCATCCACTACGGACTACGAGAAATAGAATTATCGGTAAGTAAATTCTTATTTTCTCTAACGTCCTAGTGGATGCTGGGGACTCCGTCAGGACCATGGGGATTATACCAAAGCTCCCAAACGGGCGGGAGAGTGCGGATGACTCTGCAGCACCGAATGAGAGAACTCCAGGTCCTCCTTAGCCAGAGTATCAAAATTTGTAAAATTTTACAAACGTGTTCTCCCCTGACCACGTAGCTGCTCGGCAAAGTTGTAATGCCGAGACTCCTCGGGCAGCCGCCCAGGATGAGCCCACCTTCCTTGTGGAATGGGCATCTACATATTTCGTCTGTGGCAGGCCTGCCACAGAATGTGCAAGCTGAATTGTACTACAAATCCAGCGTGCAATAGCCTGCTTAGAAGCATGAGCACCCAGCTTGTTGGGTGTATACAGTATAAACAGCAAGTCAGACTTTCTGACTCCAGCCGTCCTAACTATATATATATATATATATATATATATATATATATATATATATATATATATATATATATATATATATATTTTTAGGGCCCTGACCACGTCTAGTAACTTGGAGTCCTCCAAGTCCCTAGTAGCCGCAGGCACCACAAGAGGTTGTTTCAGGTGAAAACGCTGACACCCCTTTATGAAGAAACTGGAGACGAGTCCCAGTTCTGTCCTGTTCAAATGGAAAATTTTAATATGGGCTTTTGTAAGACAAAGCCGCCCATTCTGACAATCGCCTGGCCGAGGCCAGGGCTAACAACATGGTCACTTCCCATGTGAGATATTTGTCAACAGCATGGTCACTTTCCATGTGAGATATTTCAAATCCACAGATTTGAGCGGTTCAAACCAATATGATTTTAAGAAATCCCAACACTATGTTGAGATCTCACAGTGCCCCTAGGGGCACAAAAAAGCTGTATATGCAATACATCCTTTACAATCTGGACTTCAGGAACTGAAGTCAATTCTTTCTGGAAGAAAATCTACAGGGCCGAAATTTAAATGTTAATGAACCCCAGTTTGAGGTCCAAAACACTCCTGTTTTCAGGAAGTGTAGAAATCGACCTAGTTGAATTTCCGTCGTGGAGCCTTCCTGGCCTCAACCACGCAACATATTTTTACCACATGTGGTGATGACGTTGTGCGGTCACCTCCTTCCTGGCTTTGACCAGGGTAGGTATGACCTCTTATGGAATGCCTTTTCCCTTCAGGAACCGGCATTCAACCGCCATGCCGTCAAACGCAGCCGCGGTAAGTCTTGGAATAGACATGGTACTTGCTGAATCAAGTCCCTCTCAGCTCCCCAGGCCCTTAGTCCTCTGTGAGCATTTCTTGAAGTTCCGGGTACCAAGTCCCTCTTGGCCAATCCGGAGCCACTAGTATAGTTCATACTCCTCTATGTCTTATAATTCTCAATACCCTGGTTATGAGAAACAGGAGGGAACACATACACAGACTGGTACACCCACGGTGTTACCAGAACATCCACAGCTATCGCCTGAAGGTCTCATGACCTGGCGGAATACCTGTCCCGTTTTTTGTTCGGGCGGGACGCCATCATGTCCACCTTTGGTCTTTGCCAACGGTCCACAATCATGTTGAAAAACTTCCCTATGAAGTTTCCACTCTCCCGGGTGGAGGTCATGCCTGCTGAGGAAGTCTGCTTCCCAGTCGTCCACTCCCGGAAAGAACACTGCTGACAGTGCTATCACATGATTTTCCGCCTAGCGAAAAATCCTTGCAGTTTTCACTGCCCTCCTGCTTCTTGTGCCGCCCTTCTGTTTACGTGGGCGACTGCCGTGATGTTATCCCACTGGATCAATACCGGCTGACCTTGAAGCAGAGGTCTAGCTAAGTTTAGAGCATTATAAATTTGCTCTAAGCTTATTTATGCGGAGAGAATTCTCCAGACTTAATCACACTTCCCTGGAAATTTTTTCCCTGTGTGACTGTTCCCCAGCCTCTCAGGCTGGCCTCCGTGGTCACCGGCATCCAATCCTGAATGCCGAATCTGCGGCCCTCTAGAAGATGAGCACTCTGTAATCACCACAGGAGAGACACCCTTTTCCTTGGATATAGGGTTATCCGCTGATGCATCTGAGGATGCGATCCGGACCATTTGTCCAGCAGATCCCACTGAAGAGTTCTTGCGGGAAATCTGCCGAATGGAATTGCTTCGTAATAAGCCACCATTTTTACCAGGACTCTTGTGCAATGATGCACTGACACTTTTCCTGGTTTTAGGAGGATCCCGATTAGCTCGGATAACTCCCTGGTTTTCTCCACTGGGAGAAACACGTTTTTCTGGACTGTGTCCAGAATCTTCCCTAGGAACAGTAGACGTGTCGTCGGAAAAAGCTGCGATTTTGGAATATTTAGAATCCACTCGTGCTGTCGTAGAACTACTTAAGATAGTGCTACTCCGACCTCCAACTGTTCTCTGGACCTTGCCCTTATCAGGAAAGCGTCCATGTTTCTTTTAAGAAAAATCATCATTCCGGCCATTACCTTGGTAAAGACCCGGGGCGCCGTGGACAATCCAAACGGCAGGGTCTGAACTGATAGTGACAGTTCTGTACCAGGAACCTGAAGTACCCTTGGTGAGAAGGGCAAATTTGGACCTGTAGGTAAACGTCCCTGATATCCAGTGACATCATATCGTCCCCTTCTTCCTGGTCCGCTATCACTGCTCCGAGTGACTCCATCTTGATTTGAACGCTTGTATGTAAGTGTTCAAATATTTCAGATCTCACCGAGCCGGTTGGCTTCAGTACCACAATATAGTGTGGAATACTACCCCCTTCCTTGTTGTAAGAAGGGTACTTTGATTATCACCTGCTGGGAATACAGCCTGTGAATTGTGTGAGGGGGAGACGTCTCGAATTTCCAATGTACACCTGGGATATTACATGTAGGATCCCGGAGTTCCCTTGCGAGTGTTGCTGAAACTCTTGAGATGACCCCCTACCGCACCTGAGTCCGCTTGTACGGCCCCAGCGTTATGCTGCGGACTTGGCAGAAGCCGTGAGGAGCTTCTGTTCCTGGGAATGAGCTGCTTGCTGCAGTCTTCTTCCCTTTCCTCTCCCCCTGGGCAGATATGACTGGCCTTCGCCCGCCTGCCCGTATGGGGACGAAAGGACTGAGACTGAAAAGACTGTGTCCTTTTCTGCCAATATGTGACTCGGGGTAACAAAAGGTGGATTTTTCAGCTGTTGCCATGGCCACCAGGTCCAATGGACCGCCCCTTTATACGGCAATACTTCCATATGCCGTCTGGAATCTGCCTCACCTGACCACTGTCGTGTCTTCGTCTGGCAGATATGTACATCACATTTACTCTTGATGCCAGAATGCAAATATGCCTCTGCGCATCACACATATATAGAAATGCATCCTTAAAATGCTCTATAGACAATAAAATCCTGTCCCTGTCAAGGGTATCAAAATTTTCAGTCAGGAAATCCGACCAAGCCCCCTCAGCGCTGCACATCCAGGCTGAGGCGATTGCTGGTCGTAGTATAACACCAGTATGTGTGTATATACTGTTATGATATTTTCCAGCTTCCTATCAGCTGGCTCCTTGAGGGCGGCCGTATCTGGAAATGGTAACGCCATGTTTTTTATAAGCGTGTGAGCGCCTTGTCCACCCTAAGGTGTGTTTTCCAACTCGCCCTTACTACTGGCGGGAAAAAAGGGTATACCGCCCATAACTTTCTGTCGGAGGAACCCCACGTATCATCACACACTTCATTTAATTTATCTGATTCAGGCAAAACTACAAGTAGTTTATTCCCACCCTACAAAATACCCTTATTTGTGGTACTTGTGGTATCAGAAATACGTAACACCTCCTTCATTGCCCTTAACATGTAACTTGTGGCCCTAAAGGAAAAATACGTTTGTTTCTTCACCGTCGACACTGGGGTCAGTGTCCGTGTCAGTGTCTGTCGACCGACTGAGGTAAATGGGCGTTTTTACAAGCCCCTGACGGTGTCTGAGACGCCTGGACCGATACTAATTTGTCCGCCGGCTGTCTCATGTCGTCAACCGGCTTGCAGCGTGTTGACATTATCACGTAATTCCATAAGTAAGCCATCCATTCTGGTGTCGACTCCCTAGTGAGTGACATCACCATTACAGGCAATTTTCTCCGTCTCCTCACCAACATTTTCCTCATACATGTCGACACACACGTACCGACCTACAGCACACACATACAGGGAATGCTCTGATAGAGGACAGGACCCACTAGCCCTTTGGGGAGACAGAGGGAGAGTTTGCCAGCACACACCAAAAGCGCCATAATGTATATAACAACCCTAGAAGGTGTTGTTTCTATATATGGGCTCTTAATATATAATTATATCGCCAATTTATGCCCCCCTTCTCTTTAACCCTGTTTCTGTAGTGCAGGGGAGAGTGGGAGCCTTCCTCACCAGCGGAGCTGGTCAGGAAAATGGCGCTGAGTGCTGAGGAGAATAAGCTCCGCCCCTTTCACGGCGGGCTTTTCTCCCGGTTATTAGGAAAACTGGCCTGGGTTAAATACATACATATAGCCTTAATGGCTATATGTGATGTATTTATTTGCCAAATAGGTATTTATATTGCTGCCCAGGGCGCCCCCAGCAGCGCCCTGCACCCTCCGTGACCGTATCAGTGAGCCGTGTAGCAACAATGGCGCACAGCTGCAGTGCTGTGCGCTACCTCTCTGAAGACTGTGAAGTCTTCTGCCGCCTGTTTCCGGACCTCCGTTCCGCCGTCTTTCTTCAGCGTCTGTAAGGGGGATCGGCGGCGCGGCTCCGGGACGAACCCCAGGCTGACCTGTGTTCCGACTCCCTCTGGAGCTCAGTGTCCAGTAGCCTAAAACTTCAATCCTCCTGCACGCAGGTGAGTTGCAAGTCTCTCCCCTAAGTCCCTCGTTGCAGTGATCCTGTCGCCAGCAGGAATCACTGATTAGAAACCTAAAAAAAACCTTTACTAAACAGCTCCTTAAGAGAGCCATCCAGTTTGCACCCTTCTCGGACGGGCACAAAAACCTAACTGAGGCTTGGAGGAGGGTCATGGGGGGAGGAGCCAGTACACACCATGTGACCTAAAAAGCTTTTTAGATGTGCCCTGTCTCCTGCGGAGCCCGCTATTCCCCATGGTCCTGACGGAGTCCCCAGCATCCACTAGGACGTTAGAGAAATAAAAAAAAATACAATAAGCGTGTGATAATGTGAGGTAAGTGTCCAAACAGTCTTCTTAATATATGCAAAAGAAATCTGCTGGATAAAGAAGGTTCAGTAGCCGTTCCTCAGTCTGGATGACCAGACCGTGTAATAAGCGTGCTTGGGCAGAGAAATGGGGAGGTAATCAGAGTCCGTATATGAGCTGGTAGGGAGCAGCCCAATGGTGACGACTCCGTAGTTCCCCTCCAATACAGTGAAACGAGACAAATATAATAAATGCAGCTAAGTTCAGATCAGCCGTCAGGGTAGTGAGTTAGGTGCAGGTATGTGCACCCCAGTGTACAGTGGTGGTGCAGTCAATCAAGCCCACGTGAAAATAGAGAGAAGCAGTGGATTAAAGAGGAGGATAATGAAAAGGGCAGGGAGAGAAAGTGTTGGGGGGGGGGGGGGGGGGGGGAGGGAAACACAATAGGAGGGAATGGGTTAAAGTATAGGGAAAGAGTAAATGTCAAGGATTGTTAGTAAAAGAAATAGGGCAGACATACAGTATTAGTACCTGGGGGGGAGATAGAGCGTTATCTCAGGCAGGTGTATGTGGGTTTTGGTGGAGTGTCACTGAGGTTTCACTGTTTCCCAGGTGATAATCCCCAGGGTCAGATGTCCATCAGCCCCTGCTGAAGCGCGTAGTTTTGGCCCACAGTCGGGTCGCCGTCCTTGGTCACCCGTCTAGGTTTGCTGGCTGCCGTTGGTCGTTGTCTGTGTAGTTCCTCTGAGGACGCGGCTCTGTCCCGGCAATTTTTCTGTTACACTCGCCACAGCCCGTTCTCCCCCGCTGCAGCCCTGCGCTCCGTGGCAGAAGCAGATCCCTGCTTCACGGTGAAGGGACGGGAGCAGAGGTTCCCAGCAGCACTTGTCCAGCGTCGGCAGCCTCCGTTGAAGGAGTCGAGTCACCGCCCCCGGCCACCGGTACAGGTTTGCAGGCTGCTGCCGATCTTTGTCTGTACCTCGTCTCTGAAGACGCGGCTCCGTCCCGGAAAGCGTCCCGTCCGTCACGGCGCGTCCTCTCCCGCTGCAGTCTTGTACTCCGTTGCTGAATCAGGTCCCCGCTTCACATCAAGGGGACGGGTGTAGAGTCCGGGAACGGTGAGTCCCAGGCAGCATTCGTCTAGCGTCGGCAGCGCACCTCAGTGATTATAGGCAGGGGGGAATTCGCGCCAATAGCAGCGCCATGCTGGCGGACATGATGGCCGTCTCGTCTGAGAGCCTGACTCCGGGGCAATATACGTTCTCCTCGGTCCTCCTCCACACCACAGGTATCTCCAGAAGCAGGAGAACCTCGGCAACAATTTGGTGTGGGGTTTTCCGGCAATGGGTCCCACAGAAAGGGAGGATTGTTAAGGATACACTGTGCGGGTCAGAGGAGCTACATTAAAAAGCCCTCAGTATATTTTTTATACTCATTTTGTAAAATGGAGTTGGGTGTATTGGTTTCTGTTTGTAGTACAGTACATCAGCCCTATTGTAGTCCTCTAGTAGTTATACACAAACTACCTTTCCTTGGTAAGGGTTAGCACCCCTGCATCAACACCCAGGAGTATGGATTGAGTTATGCTCATTATTCTTTAATTAGGCCCATGTAATATACACTTAAAAATACTGTTTGATACATTACAATCAAAATTACAGGTATCTGGTAAGTAATAATACCAAATACTCTTTGTAAGATTCTACAGAACATTGAAGTCGGTTAAGTATTAGGAAACAATTTATGATTTTCACATAATCTAAACACCGCCCCCCACTTCCCCCTCCCCTCCAATTCAGCTCAAGATGTGTCATTCTAAGGCTGGGTACACACTTGCAGATGCACATCAGATGTGACATTGGGCAATACTTCCCCCTCGCAATCGATATGGTTTACTATCTCGTTAGTGACAGCACCCGGCCTGTCCAATATCTTTAGATTTAGATATTATACATCGTTTACGAACCGCGGGAGCGTGCAAGTTAACGATAGTGAATACACACTGGATGATATGAACGATATATCGTCCGATCCATTTTAGTGTACCCAACATTTTAGTGTACCTAAACTAAAATGTTACATCTTAGGGGACGTTTCATTATGGTGACCTTGTTAGAATTTGTACAAAATAAAAAACAACATAAATCATTCCACCACGCCAGATTAAGACAATTAGTTTATTTTAAATTGTTACAAGAAGCAGGAAATGGATATACGCTTGCAAAGTACATGCATCTGCAGAAATATATATATAAAAAAACAAAAACAAACAAAAACAAAGCCAACAATAAACTATCAAAACTTTCAAATACATGATACCAGTACCAGGGTCGTAGTGCGTCACAGACCATGCAACCTTAATAAGGCATTCACTCTACAAGTTCAAACAGAATTAAAAAATAATTGCAAAACAAGTTACGCTAACTATATTACCACCTTGTGTTAATATGTTATACCACTTGTGTTATCTTGTGAACTCAAAGGGGGGTGGGGGGGGGTAAAAACATTAAGACGCCACGCAGTGAAGAAGTGTATAATATAAGAGCACGGAAAACATACTAGAGTTAATCCTTGTTTTTAACATTTAGTGAGAGTGCATGTGGATGGACCTGCTGAACCGAGAGACGCTGCAGAGCAGATACACGTCTAACTAAATGCAAGGACCATGCAATGGTTCCACGTGTCTACCTGTGCCAAGATGATACGTAAGAAGATGATCATGCAGTGCTTTATTGGAGTTTCCATAGTAACCGGTCATGTGCTACACAGTCTATACTGTTGCCGGGATACGCATTATAATGCTGACTGACAGCGTACAATTTGTACACATTCTGTTTTCCCTATTATATATGAAATCATAGCCATTATCATTAGTAGTGTCCACACTGCACATTTGAAGTTCGATGGTTATGATTTAAGAATAAAAGTCAGCCTCATGTGCCTTAAATAATGTAAAACACCTTATTTAATAACATTCATCTGAGTAAACTTATTAACAGTATTAGAGGCGCTCTTATTACCTTCCCAGTCATTGTATGAATGAAAAGTGCCATGCACAGACAGGATTACTGGCTACACATACAAGGCCAGGGTGTATATGTCAGGCTGCAGGGGCTGGCATCCGTCTCATGTTCTAGGCATTCTGTAACTAAACACCCAGCAGTAACACAGATTACTACACAAATTCAGCTCTGGTTCTCCCATGTACAGGGCAATCTGGTTGTTAGGCTAATCACCCAGATCAGTGTGTAATTTGGCTACTCTACAATGGGCGGTGAAGATTAGCTATACCTCTCAGCAGTCCATGTGGACCACATCTGTAGGCCTTATATACCAAGGATGTTGAGCTGTCACTGTGACACCTGTACAATAGTTCATTAACAACCAAATGGTGTAAGAATTGGGCAAGCCTGCACTAAACTGATCACTGCTGATAAGATTGCTAACATTGATACACATGCCATAATCCATAGCAACCTTACTATACACACAATGGAAAAAGTCATTTTGGGTGTTGAAACAATATTCCTGATTGCAGCCAATCAAATCACAGAGAAGCAGTGACAGCAAAGAGGCACTTAATGACCAAACATTCACAAGGCACTGCTTCTTTGTGGATCGATATGTCGATTTCTAATTAAAATCACAGACTATAGCATTACGTAGTTCATACAGAAACAGGACAGTAGCCAACTGTTAATGCCGGCAGAAAAACTCCACCTGTGTCATATGGTAACATTACATTTCACCTCATCACTAAGACGACAGAATCTTTTAATCATGGACGTAATGTCGAGACCTCATCACCTCCAATGTATTATCATTTACTTTTATTTATCTATGCAGTGCTCTTAAAAACCCCTTCTAGCAATGGTTAATTCTCTAACCTATGATCAAAGTATACAGGTAACCTATATACATTGCAGGCAGCCACTGCGCATGCTTATTAATGATAATGCAGTGTATGCATTCACTCGGAACCAGTGACATCAAGATAGGAGGCACCATGTGCCTTGTGCCTCAGAGATATCACTTGTTCATAACGCGTGGAAAGGCAAAAAAACCCCCAAAACTAAATTATTTGACCCACAAAAAAAGAGGCTCCTCATCCGTGTAGCTCACACGGTACTAAATTGGTTGGTACTCAGATTATACTTTTAGCCATTGCTAATTAAATAAAATACTGTGCCTGTAGTGTAAACATCAGACTGTAGTATGTAAATATATAAGTATGGATGAGACAGTAGCCAATGTGTTAGAATTGCATTCTTCACAGACATCACATTAATTGTAGCAGACCATTGTGCTAAATATTGGCTGATGCTAGAGAGCTTATTTCTTACTGTAGGTTTCCAGATCACATCACGCAGATGTTTTCAGTCAGGATAGCAACAGGAACTCTGCTATAACCCACTCTATAAGTCAGACGTTTTGATACGCTTTCTGAACACTGCCTGCAGCATTTATACAGCATATAAGCGCTTGTGTGACAGCAACTTCAGCTTCAATTGCTCATTCCGTCCAGGTGAATGGGGCTTTACACGGAGCTCCTAAAGCTCAAATAGGGCGGATGAGTATACTATGGACTTATTCATGAACTGGGACGTCTCACAAGTCCATGTGACATTAGCCATGGTTTATGCTGAAATAGGCCAACATTCTGTAAGAAGCAATCAACAGATGAACAGAGAAAATCACTGACTTAAGAACTGACCCCCATCTCCCACATTTAAGCCACGTCAAGCACACCAGCTGCTACTAGCTGCCTGGATAGCCAGTCAAGGCCATCATATAACCCCATACCACTCCGGGCATCACAGCTCTGGATATACCAGCTGCGGCCACAACACAGTTTGTGAAGGCTCAGTAGCTCAGTCATTTCTTCCACAGATAGAGCACCGGCAACATCCTGTAGAAAAAAAAAAAAATACAATAATGTCACCTGGACTTAGAATTAAGTTGAAACTATGTGAAAATGTCATAAAAAGGGCTGTAGTAACTAGACGGAAAAAAAAGTCAACTATTTTACAGATAACTTTGTAGCCACAATTTCTCTGTGACAGAACCGGCAATTGGCTGTTACTAACCTATGTATAACTGACATGTAGTAAAGATTTCAAAACACTCCTACCCATTACTGCAACAAATTTAGCTGCCTGTACACCTTAAGGGTGTGTACACATCGGCAACTGGACCGATGATCGGAGCTATTTTCCTTAGCCCGCACCATGCCAGATTGCCGGTACACACTAGCGATTTAATGAACCTTCCGTCGTTCATTACACTGCATAGTGCCGCACGGCCGATCAGGCGATGTCACATGTGACCCGCGTGAGCACGCAATCCTGCGTACACACTAGGCAATATGCACAATTTGTTGTGCAAATATCGCTCTAGTGCAGGCTTTCCCAACCACGGTCCTCAAGGCACACTAACAGTGCAGGTTTTAGCGATATCCAGGCTTCAGCACAGGTGACTTAATTAGTAGCTCAGTTATTTTGATTTAACCATCTGTGCTGCAGCCTGGATATCACTAAAACCTGCACTGTTGGTGTGCCTTGAGGACCGTGGTTGGGAATGCCTGCTCTAGTGTGTACCCACCCCAAAGATTTTCTGTCCAACAAACCAATTGGCTGGTTGGAACAAAAATTTGGTAATGTATGGGAACAAATGAGATTTGACCGTTTCATCAGAAACAAAATAGTTGTTCAGACAAATTGGTCAAATTTGTATGATGTAACCAATTTGTCTGAACCACATTTTTGTCCATTTTCTGGTGTTTGGCAACAAATGGTCAATTGTCATTTGTTCCCATACATTACCAGATTTTTGTTCCAACCAGCAAATTGGTTGATTGGTTTTGTTGGTTAAAAAAATCTTAAATGTGCATGCCCACCTTTACAAATAAATCGCTCTGACAAGAAATCATCAGTAACTATTCCAGATTTTCCACATTACCAGCAGGAGAGTTCATATTTAAAAATGTTATTAAAGTGGGTCAACTAACTTGTATGACTTTGGCCAAAGTGAATCATGGTTAATGCAAAAAAATAATTAAATCTAAGTTATAATGCTTAAAAACAAATTAATCGGGCCCCGGGCCAAATGGCAGCCCTACAGATCTGATCAGTGGGTGCTGAAGGCCATAGACATTGCGCTATTGGAGGAATGTTCTTTCAAACCATAAAGGTGGATTTTTGTTTATATATTTCCGCAACTGACTTGCTTAATCCACCTGCCAGTTGTGATACTCCGGATCCTTTAATACATCCTTGGAACTGTATGAGAAGATCTTTGTTCTTAAATCGAATTTCCCGTGGCATTTAGATACATAAGAACTCTTTTCATCTCAAGCCGGATTGTGCTGATGCCCCAACCCAGGCATCGGCCAAAATGGAGAATTGCCCCAATTAATTGTAGATGTATGGGCTCCATTAAGTCTCTTATTCCTGAGGCTAAATTGAAAGTGTATATGTGGAATCGCAGAATATGCTCAGATATGGACACAGATAGATATGGGAACACATATGTAGAAGCCGGTGAAGATGTGAAGTGCAACTGCGGCCGACTTGCCTGCAACTGAGCCCCTCAGAGTCTGTCAGACAGCTAGAAGCACCCAGAGGCTCATGGAATACTTCTGGCTCATTTCACCTTGCCTTTAAAATAAACGTCTCCCTGGTGCACTCTCCATTCTGTTAATTTACCTCTATAGTGATCACAATCAAATTCTGGATAATCAGAGGACTACCTTTGAGGATTTAATTCTGGCGCCTTCTCCAGAATGTTGACCAATTTTGAGTCAATGAGATACTTTCCCTTAAATGTTTCCCTCACTTGGTGGATCAACTCATCAGTCTCTTGCCTGGAGTACTGCAACCACCTCTGGCTTCCCTGACTCTCATCTCTCTCCGCTCCAATCCATGCTCATTGGTTCTACTCATCTTATCTTTCTCTCCAACAGAATTGCTGCAGCCATACACTGGCTCCCCTTCTCCTACAGAGTCCAATTCAAACTCCTCAAACTCACCTTTAAAGACATCAGCTAAACTTCTCCAGCCTAAGGGCCTGATTCAGAGATTTACGTAAAGCCGATATTTATGGAATTGAGCGACTATCGGCCAACTGTGACGGTGACAGTGAGGATTTCTTTGCAAAGTGACTGACAGGCAGGGGTCATTGATGGAATGTAACAGAGCGGCGGCAAAAATGCGTTTCAAAAAGCTTGCATCTGTGAACATGTACGCAATAAAACATGGTACCACCTCTGTCAGGAGTCTCTCCCTCTTCTGTTCTCCACCTCATTTCACAGCTTCAGTCGTGCTTTCCATCCCCATTTCTCTCACACTGACCTCCCCTTCATGCTCTTCGAACAAAGGCTCGCTGACATCCACCCCACCCCGTACTCTTTCTACACCGATTCATTCCCCACCCCTGCTCCTCACACACTGACTTGTCTTACCCCCTCCATGCTCCTCGCACACCGACACGCCCCTGTGTAACCACCGCCTATCCTTCCCTCACCTACAGACTGTATGCCCTCACAAGGAGGGTCCGCATCCCACAACTCTCGCTGGAAAAGTAACACTTTATGTTCTAATTCATATTTCTGATGTGGTGCCCACAGAAATAGAGAGGCCTCATGCAATAGTTACTAAAAGCGCTGCCTACACTTCTCCCTCTGCACTCACAATCTGCTGCTAAACTGCCTTCCTGACGTCTAAATGTGCCAATGCTGTAAAGGTGACAAAGGTGTAAATTATGATTTCTCGTTAACCATTTCCCTTGAACTCCCCCCCGGCAGCTCCCTGGAAGTCCTGGGCAAACGATATAGTACAATACACATGATATATCTTAAAGATAGTTCTTAAGATCTGGGAGTGGCTACATCCAGGAGCATGCCGTCGTTGACTGCAGCAGGGAAGATGAGCTCTGACCAACGACCAGCGGCACCATTCACAGACACTGAACGATCTGCACTATTATGAACGTTTTGTAGTTTCCGATCCGTCGGAAATGGTCAAATTGCTCATAATATCATCTAGTGTATTGGCACCTAAGACTCAAAAGTGGACATAACACCAAAGCACAGATAATGTGCAGGGAAGGCGCTATAACTAACAACTGCAATTCCCTGTCTATTTTAACCTCATGGAATCACATTTATTCTTGTTAGAATGCCCTCAGACACCCCTGTGGATAATGACATTTTTAAACAGATGGTAGTCAGATTGTGCTCGTGTTCCCAATTTGATATTGGGACTACAATGAATGCCACCGTTGCATGCTGGTCTATGTCGGCTTCTCCGAAAGGTAAATTCTGTGCATTCAGCTGCGGCCAGCCAGAAGCAGTAGTCACATCACAGATCCACGGTGCATGCAGAATAATATCCCGGTTCCTGCTGCGCGCAGTTTATCCATCAATGGCTCCTTGTTGAAATGTTTTTTTCATTCAACAAGAAAAGCTAAAAAAAATACAAATTTAAATCTAAATGCATTCATAAATATGCAGCACCCAGGTCACAAACTGTTTGAACCGCTTCCATCAGGCAGACGCTACAGGTTCATTCCCGCAAAGTCGACCAGATCCATTAAAAGCTTCTTTCCACTAGCTGAACAATATATAAAAAGTCTAACATGTATAACAGTGTACGTGAGTACACCTGGCCAATAAAGCCGATTGTGATTCTAAATAAGGCAATCCCCGCTTCCAATTCATAAAGCGCCCTGCTTATCTTTGTACATCGGCATGGCTGGCCATAACTGTACATGCCGGAAATTGTGGTGGGAATCCATGTGTAGACAACTACAGAGGAAAGAGCAGTAACATCATGCAGCCTGCAGCCCTGGAGTTATCAGAAGCACAAGAGAAATTGTGCTCTCACTTATGTACATTACCTGTTTATTGGCAAATATTAAGAGCAGGGCATCACGTAATTCCTTCTCCGTTAACAGCTTTGCGAGTTCACTGTGAGCTTCCGTGACTCGGTCTCGGTGACTGCTGTCTATTACATACACTACAGCTGGAAAAGAGAGCGCACAAACATATTGCAGTTAGCGGCTATGTCCTGCAAGGGGCAGACTTCCCGGACCTGGGTATCCAGATCCTCCAGCCAGTCTGAGTAAGTTTTAGCTTGGCAGACTGAACGCTGCCTGCAAACACTGCACGGTCACGATGGTGATCAGAGACTGTATCCTCCGACTCAGCACTCTAATCTCACAAATACATGTAGGAGGCCTCTATCTTCTACAGGCGCCTCTCTATCCTCTACAGGCGCCTCTCTATCCTCTACAGGCGCCTCTCTATCCTCTACAGGCGCCTCTCTATCCTCTACAGGCGCCTCTCTATCCTCTACAGGCGCCTCCTGCTGCATTTGAATTAAATTATTAAAAATCTGAATTAGGCCCTGAATTCAGTGGTCAGAGACGAGTGTGAAATCGGAGATAGTGGATAAACTATGGAAACTCATAATGACATAATGGGGGTAAAAGCCACCTGCTAAACCCATGGATACAGGTTACTGCACAAATATATTTTGCTTGCAAATAACCTCTAATATATAGCATAGGCCTGCCCAACTTGTGGTTCTCCAGCTGTTGTGAAACTACACATCCCAGCATGCCCTGCCACAGTTTTAGCATTCCCTAATAGCAAAGCCATGGCAGGGCATGCAGGGACTTGTAGTGTCACAATAGCTGGAGAGTCACAGGTTATCCAGGCCTGATGTAGCGTCACAGATTAAATAAAACATATCCAGACGCTGTGTCTGTAAACTATTACTATAGTAATTGGTGGCCTATTAAAGGGATAAGTAATAATTCCATAACAGGGATATAAAACCAGTGGCACTATGGCTAGATGCAGATCTGGGACTCAGATGCAGTAACATAATTAGGCCGCATTTTAGCCCATTAGAGTAGAGTATGAGGGAATTACATTGTTAGTCGTTGCATTCTGCATGAGATATTATATAGGGAAACAGTCAGGATCCCGGCAGTCAGAATACAGACGCTGGAATCCCGACACCATTCTGAATGCCGACACCAGCATCCAGAATGGGTGTACCATCCCGGTGCCAGAATCTCGAAAGCCAGGACGCCGAACGAAGAGACACCACAGCGCTGGAGAGGTAATCCGCGGAAAGGGGCGGGACTGGAGGTTAGGGTTAGCCACTCCCCTCGGAGAGTTATGCTATGAGGGAGGAGGGTTAGGTTTAAGCAGCGGGAACAGGAGGTTAGGTTTCGGCACCTCCAAGGGGTGGTTAGGGTTTGGGATTAAGGGGGATGGTTAGTGTTAGGCTGTGGGTAGGGAGGGTTAGGGGGGTGGGGAGAGAGAACAACACACCTTACTCATCCCCGTCGGCTTTTTAATCAGTTGGATCCTGGCATCAGTATTTCGAACGCCAGGACCTCATACTGATCCCATACATACACACAAATATAGAGTATACTGTACATATTTTTTATTATGATCTTTTAACTGTATGAATCAGATCTGAGCATAAATGGTCTGTTAATAACAAGAGCAAGGCAAAAAGATTATGGTCATACACTGCAGAGAAGATCAAATCATTTGATGCTGCTGTGGCTGGTGAGAGGCCGTTAGGTACTTAGGGGTCTATTTACTAAGTCTTGAATGGAGATAAAGTGGACGGAGATAAAGTCTTAACCAACCAGCTCCTAACTGTCATTTTTCAAACACAGCCTGTGACATGGTGGTTAGGAGCCGACTGGCTGTTACTTTATCTCCATGCAAGGCTTCTCCTTAGACACCAGGGAGTAACATGACTTCATGTTTATAGTTGACCCCAAAAACTGGTTCATTTACTGTAAGACACCCACTCACCTTGTGTATTAAGGTAATAATGCTTCCACAAGGGTCTCAACTTGTGCTTGCCTCCAACATCCCAAATCGTAAACTTCAGGTTTTTATATTCCACAGTTTCAACATTAAAACCTATAAAAAGTTAAGAAAAACAAAGAAAATCTTTACATAACCTTATGACAAACAATGAGATTGGCGCTCCCCCAACAGCCACGGTTCCAGTCTCATCAAGGGGAACCGTCCACGTTACGCTCAATAACATGTAGGAGATGTGACAACAGGCACTGCACTTTATTCCGCATTAGGGGCCAAAAGAATGTAAAGATGTTTCCAAGGCACCTGCATAGGTAATTGTCGCTCACCAATTGTAGGAATCGGCTGCATGAATTCATCCTGTTTTAGCTTAAATAATATAGTTGTTTTTCCTGCTCCATCAAGGCCTAGTGTTACAACGCGAATTTCCATTTTAGGACCAATGTGAACTCTATTGTCCTGTAAAAAAAAAAACACACACAAGAAAGAGGATTTTTATTCACTTACTGTTGAAGCCTTTCCCTCTGAAGCAGGCTGTGGAACACTGAACCATGGGGGTAATTCAGAGTTGATCGTAGCAGCAAATATGTTAGCAGTTGGTCAAAACCATGGGGGTAATTCCGAGTTGATCACAGCTGTGCTAAATTTAGCACAGCTACGATCATCTTCCCAGACATGCGGGGGGACGCTCAGCACAGGGCTAGTCCGCCACGCATGTCTGTCCGCCCCCCCCCCCCCCCCACACACACAAATACAAAAGCATCGCACAGCGACGATGCTTTTGTACTTGTAGAGTAACTCTCAGCCAGCGTAGGTCCTGCAGCTGGCCGGGAGTTACTCGTTGCTGCCCCTGGTCGCAGCAGCTGCGTGTGACGTCACGCAGCCGCTGCGGCCCGCCCCCTTGCGCGGTCCGGCCACGCCTGTGCTGGCCGGACCACGCCCCCAAAGCGGTGGCCAAATGCCGCCGTCCTGGCCCCTCCCGGCGTATGCGCAGTTCCGACCCGATCGCTGCTCTGTGAACAACTGCAGCGAGCGATCGGGTCCGAATAACCCCCCCATGTGCACTGCAGGTGGGGCAGATATAGCATGTGCAGAGACAGTTAGATTTGGGTGGGTTATAGTGTTTCTGTGCAGGGTACATACTGGCTGCTTTATTTGTTACACTGCAATTTAGATTTCAGTTTGAACACACCCCACCCCAATCTAACTCTCTCTGCACATGTTATATCTGCCCCCCCCCCCCCCCTCCTCCCCTGCACTGCACGTGGTTTTGCCCAACTGCTAACAAATTTGCTGCTGCGCTCAGGTCTGAATTAGGTCCCATGGGACTGTAGGCTGGGGATGGAGTCTTGCAACTAACAACTTTAACATTAAAACTAGGCTCCTCCCCACTGAAACCATCCCATGGTCCAGTGTCCCACAAGCCTTGCTGACAGAGAAATACACCATTACACTCAAAACCAATGTTTAATAATCTGTGTTTTTGGGAATTTCTGAAATATTCTTATTGTGCAATAATTAGAACTCCTAGAAGTAATGATGCTTTAAATCAGAAATTGCTGACCATAGTAATTTAAAGAATGATTCAAGTATAGAAAAATCATCATATATGATGTTTATATTAAATCGGGTTGGGGTTGTGAGACTGGCGGTGGGGTTCCCGGAGGTCAGCATACCGACCCCAGGACTCCGACCGCAGAATGCCGGCAGGGAAAAGCAAACGCAACAGAGCCCCATGCGGGCTCGCTATGCTCGCCACGTAGTGGCGCGGTGGCTCGCTGCGCTTGCCACAGGTTATGTTCCCACTTTATGGGTGTCGTGGACACCCACGAGTGGGAATAGTCCCTGTTGGTGAACATGCCGACTGTTGGGCGTTTGATCGCTCAGGATCCCGGCGTCGGCATGGTGACCACCGGGATCCTGACCGTCGGTCACATGACCGCATCCCTTATTAAACAAACCTGGATTGTATTGTATCTCCTTCAGATAATTTGTAGATTACTATGAAGTAGGATTACACCTTGTGAGTGGCAGGTTGTGTTACTAGGAACGGAGACTAGGCTAGGTGTGGGACAACAAGATTATTTTTGGTTTTTATTTAAACAATTAGTGCTATTACATCTAGAATACAAACCGAGTCAACCTCAAACCCTTTTGGGGCATTCACAAATACGTTATTTACACAAAGGCGGCAATGCCCTGACAGGACTAGCAATGTCTACCTGGGAGAGTCCTGCTACAGCACACTGGGCCTGCAAAATTACCTTTGTGAATGTGACCGGAATGCTGGCATCCAGCTGGATGTGATCGGCCAGCTCAGTGAACTGCTGCTGCTGTTTCTGCAGAGTCTCCAACAGGCGCGTGATCTCTTGCTTGGCCAGCACCACTCGGCAGTCATCCTGTGCGAGAACACACCCTCATCACACAAGCAGCAGCAGTAGAGGAGCAATAGACAATGACATGAAACCCCACACATCCCTCTAGGCCTTACCACATGGTGGCCGCCCCTCTCAGGCTGGTAAGCCACATCAGGAAACACTCTAACTGAAAGCAATACTAGGCTTGCGCCAGAACACAGTACTGAGCACTGTGCAGCGACCTTTCCTGCCTATCCTTGGTACCAGTCACATATATTATTGTTAAAGTGACTGCTCTAAAGAAGATGCAGCTTACAGTATAATCGGGAGAAATCTTATTGTTACAAATTCTCTATTTAGTGATGGGGACATACATAGTCTGCCGCATGCAGCTCACCAATAATACTACAGAGGAACTTGCTTGAGAGGGGTTGAGGTTTAGAATGGTTATCAGGCCTATACAATGAACAATGGGCCCGATTCAGAGATGGACACAAATCTCGCCGCCCGCTGTGTCTTTGTACAAAAGCTGCAGGGGGAGTCCTGTGTAAAACGATGCCAGTTGCTAGCTTCTCTGATCCGCTGTCTGCATCCAAGGATGAGGCACTGGATCAACATGGAGACCACTGCTCGCAACATTGGACCTCTGAGTAATACTCCGGTTACTCAGGATGTCCAGCAAAACTATGCTGCCGGGGACAGTGAAAATATGTCCAAGAACAGAGCTACTGGCCCCAGGACACCCAGAAAAATGTGCCAACATGCCCCCATTTCCTGTAACGCTTCCTGTGGCCAAGCTGAAACGCCTGCAGCCTGTCAATCAGGCAGCAACTAACAAGCACATTGAATAGAGCAACAGCACCATTGCGTAACATGCGCAGTGCCGCTCCACCACTGTGTCTGGGGCTGAATCCGATCCACTGATCACTTCAGGACACATATTGCCAATATATCACACGCACACACACGCACACACTCTACCTGCTGCAACGCCTTCTCACAATGGAGACAAGCTGTGGACACCTCAGATAGCAGGATAGTCATATTCTCCTGCTGCTGCCGCAGCCAGATGAGCTGTTCTCTCACATGTGCATCAACTACACTGAGCGCCATTTCTTCCTGGCGGCAGAGCGTCTCATGTAGATCTGAAAAATATGCTCGGACACAGGAGCGGGCGTTCTCTGCTGTACCCGGGACCTATGACATGGGAAACAGAAGCAGAGGAATCGCTGTATTCTCTAAATCATAATGCGGCCGTGTAATGCAGCTAGGCCCAAGTAATACAGTGCAGCTATGTGAAAATGAAGGAAAAATATTGGTATATTTTACTCATACTTGCCTACCCTCACGGAATAGCCAGGAGGGTCCCGAAACATTGGCGGCGTTCCCAGCCACTTGGAAGAGTGGGTAAGTTTCCCAGGCCACCACCTGCACCCAGCTGCCAATTTACTGATGGACGTGGGCGGTGCGGACAGATGACGCGTTATGTGCTAAATTGCATCATCGTAGCCACGCCCCCCACTGATCTCCGCGTTGTCTAGTGCGGGTCGGTGTGTGGTGTGGCCACGATAATGCAAACACGAAGCCACACCACTGAACTGCCTTGCATGCAGTGCCACGCCCCTGAACCACCCCTTGCTGTTCTGATTTGCCTGCTCCCTCCCGGTGAGGGATTTCACAAGTAGGATTTTACTCCAATCCAGAGGATAGATTTTATTATGTGACACACTTGTATTCTCTGATAGGACATAGTTATGCCCGGATTTGTGAAGAGGCCACCTGTCCCAGGTAACACAATCCTTAAGTGAGAAGAGACGGGGGTAGATTTACAAAAGCTCCTAAAACTGAAAAGTTGCCTATAGCAGCCAATCAGATTGTGTCTATAATTTTTTTAGTAAATTTACCTCAGGGAGTCTTAATGGGATATGTAATAGTGTGCAAGCTGCAGGAGAGACTGGATGTGAGCAGTAGGCGGCCATGAGAGTTCAGCGATTTAGGTTGGTTTCCAGAAATCACTGTCGCTCACAGGCAGCTGCATATACCCTGTAATGTACTCGATGTAGAAGATGAGGAAATGAGCTGATGGTAGAAGGGAGACCAGAGAAAGTAAAATAAAAGGTGGGGAAACTCGTGAAATTGGAAAAAGATTATTTGAAAGGGGTGAAGGGAAACAGATTTAGACAAATGGTTGGTGTACTGAAGGGAGTGTGGATTAAATACAGATGTGGCCATGCTCATCCGGGTGTTTTGCTGGGACCAGTGCGCCCACGAACATGCACTGAGCACATACCCGCAGTACATAGGATTGCATGGGTGCGTAAGCACCCTCCCGGAAACAACCCGTGGCTAGTCACAATCGCAATGAGGCCGCACATGCTACCCATATAGTGACCAATAAGATCATAAAGATTCCATCAAGGAGCGGAAATAAAAGATTGAGAAAGATGAAAGAGCCGAGCATAAAACATATGTGGACATACAGCAGACAGTCACTATGTTGTCAGCATTGGTGTTAGACTTACAGTACCTCTGACCCTGTCAACATATCAATGTCAGCACGCTGAATGCCGAAATGGACAACATCAACATAACATAGCAAAGCTAGCAAGAGAAGTGGGACACGCGGCCAACTCGGGTCTATGGTGTGAGACACAGTATGGCTGGTATAGAAGGTAGACATACGGTTAAACATTGGACTATTCATAACACTGGAATTGTGTACCTATCAGCAAGGTACCCAGCACCACCATCACTACACAGAGACAAAGCAGAGAAGATTACAGGAAGAATGCATCTATCATACGTGCTCTGTGTGCGCCATTCCGATCCCGTCTTCCACGATTTGCTCTCCGCCTTCGATCTGCTGGACGATGCCAGTGAGCTTTCTGGAGTACTCAGAGATCTCTTCTGTGAAGCTCCTTATACAATGCGCCATGTCCAAAATGGAGGCACGGATCTGGCTTGCTTCAGACTCCAGAACAACATGCTGCGTAGAATCAACCAACACATCTGTTAGATAATGCAGTGACGCAGCGTGCCATGAACCAAAACTGTGGTTTAGCAGGGCTGAGCAATATTAAATACTAAGGACCTGATTCAGTAAGGATTGCAAAATTTGCAAATCGCAATCTGGGCGATTGTCAAATGACTGCACATGCACAGCGTTCCCATTGCGCACTTGCGAGGAATAATAGCGACAGAAAATGCGTACACATTGCAATCGCAATGCAGGCGCTGTTTGACTGACAGGAAGCCGGTGTTTCTGGGTGGAAACCTGACGTTTTCTGGGTGTATCTGAAAAAAAAAAAAAAAAAAAACGCAGGCGTGCTCAGGCATTTCTAAGGAAGGCACACTAATTTATTCTCCCTCTATGGGTGTGTGGACACCCACAGAGGGAGAATATGTCGGGATTGTGCCGGCCGGGATCCCGGTGTCGGTATTCCGACCACCGGGATTCCGTCCGGCGGGATCTTGACCGCATACCGTTTTACCACTATGTATGGTTCTACAGGACCCTTGCGATGCCATAATAATAATAATAATAATAAATAATAAATGTGTATGGCTACAGTTACATCTGACACACCTATCCGCTTATAAGTAAGGTGAGCTGGTAGATTGTACTGTGAATGACTAGGCTGGCAAACCTCTTTCCCGAGTAGCTGCTGATATACATTATTGTGCTAACACTGGGGGGTAATTCAGAGTTGATCGCAGCAGCAAATTTATTAGCAGTTGGGCAAAACCATGTGCACTGCAGGTGGGGCAGATATAACATTTGCAGAGAGAGTTAGATTTGGGTGGGTTATTTTGTTTCTGTGTAGGGTAAATACTGGCTGCTTTATTTTTACACTGCAATTTAGATTTCAGTTTGAACACACCACACCCAAATCTAACTCTCTCTGCACATGTTATATCTGCCCCACCCGCAGTGCACATGGTTTTACCCAACTGCTAACAAATTGCTGCGATCAAGTTTGAATTAGGCCCACTGTTCAGTACAGCGCCTTAGACTACTTTTGTTCTACACTCTGCTGTGTGTATACGTGCTGATGCAATGTAATTATAAAAACCAGTAAATTATATATATTTAAACTTAATACATTTTAGAAGGAAATTATTCCCGGAATAAAAAATAAATATGTTAGAGCTCTGTTCATGGGTAAAATACTGCAGTCTATGTAAAGAAATAAACATAGCAATCCCTAAAGCAAGTATACATTGGTTTTAATACTATGGGCATGAATCAGAGGTGGATGCAGTGTTCGCGCAGTTGAGCTACTGCACGTGTCAGAGTTGCACTGCACAGGTGGAAGCAGTGAGCACTGAGTTGCAAAGGGAGGGACAGGTAATGTGCGTTTGTGGGAGGTAATGCAAACTCGTATGTAGTTGTAATGGCTCTGGCAACGGACATTCTCAGCAGCCATAGGGTTGTGCCGACATAGAAAAAGCGTCTTTGAAGGCTAGCGGCGGATCACAGACACAGTCAGTACATATCCCTGTTTAAGAGTCATTATCATATTTTAACAGATCCACTGCATGCGAAAACTCAGCTGCGAATGACCAGCATGCACCCCTGAAGCCGGCACTACATTACCTTGTGACCCTGGTGCTTTCCATACTCCTTGCAGACGCAGCACATAAGGGGGCCGGCCTGGCAGCCGTCTTCCAAGCACACAAACTCAATGGCATGGACTTGATGTTGGGAGCACAGGGTTTTCTCATAAGGTTTGTCAGCTAGAGGTACACGTCGGTGTTTGGCTAGTGTCTTTGTGGAGTGCGTGTGCAGGGCGCAGTCTGCACACAGGTGGGTGGCACATACAGTGCAGTATACAGAAGCCACGTGGGCTTCATCTTCATCGCAGCGGACGATACTCTACAAACAATAAAAATGTGAGTAGAAATGTGACAGAAATGCTGAATTATCAAACACAGGTCGCACCCTTCACTTTCATTTCAGTGGAAAGATCTTCAAATATACCCATCCGTAAGTCTGTGCCAGGGAAATTCAGAATCAGGTAAAAGCCATCGAGACTTCACCATACTGGTCATGTGGCATAATCCACATCTCTCTACCATCTGAGCAAGAGAACCCTTTCTCACTTTACACCCGACTCAGAATTCTACAAGACACGTAGTCTGGAAAGAAAGGGGCATATCACTAGAATGGGACAAGTCTATTAGTGAACCCTTTAGCTTCAGTGTTACCCCCACAGGAGAAGTGTGGAGAGCTGCTCCAGGAGGCTGTAGGCACTGCAGGGTACAGGCTCCACTACTGGCTGCAGGGTGAGGTTCCATATACCCTTCGTAGCCGGTATCCAGATGGTAGATAAGATGGTACACAGACAGTCAATAGGTTGACACTGGATGGTCGACAGGCAATAGGCAGACATGGGATAAGTTGACAGGGTCAAATGGTTGACACAAAAAAGGTCAAAACATGGTTTTTCATGATTTTTATGGTTAGGGTTAGACACTTGTGGAAGGGTTAGGGTTAGGCTACGAGGATGGTTAGGCTTAGGTACTAGGATTAAAATAACAAAACAAAAGAATAGGTCAACCTTTTCTGTGTCGACCATTTGCATGTCAACATTTTGGACCTGTCAACCTAAGTTCATGGCGATCATTTATGGGTTGACCTTTTGACCCTCTGATGCCTACCTATTGGTTGTCTATCCTGCAATCCTCGCCCCTGCAAGTTAGATGCAGGGGCCATGGGGCAGCAACAGTACCGCCCTCAAGGCCCTGGACAAAGGCACCACTTGCACACCCTTCACTATGGCTACGTTTACCTTCATCTGTTTTTGGGACATTTAGAATACATAACCCGGTCTCAGAATAGGCCTCATTTAATGTTGGGAGTAGCTCCAGCTAGGTGGTGCTATTTCACACCGTGGCAAAACCATGTTGCACTGCAGGTGGGGGAAAATTTTAAAATATATGGAAGACTTAGAGTTGGGAGGAGGGTGCATCCTATATTGCATTGGGATCCGTTCTCTAGGTCGACAAGACTTAGGTCGACAGTGTCTATGTCGACCACTATTGGTCGACAGTAAGTTGACATGGTTTCTAGGTCAACATGCGAAAAGGTCAATATGAGTTTTTCACTTTTTTCACATTTTTTAAAATGTTTCATACTTTACGATCCACGTGGACTACAATTGTGAATGGTAACCTGTGCCGAGCGCAGCGAGGCACCGTGCCCAAAGCACAGCGAGCCATGCGAGGGTACACTGTGCACTAATTGGGGTTCCCCGTCACTCTATGAAGAAAACGACACCAATTTTTTTAAAAAAACCTCATGTCGATCTAGAGACCCTGTCAACCTAGAAACCATGTCGACCAATAGTGGTCGACCTAGACACTGTTGACCTAAGTCTATTATATTGTAGTGTAAAAACAATGCTGCACTGTATTTGTGTTCTACATTCCAAAAGACCGTATTTTCCCAGTATGCAAAAATAGGATTTTAATTACCTACCGGTAAATCCTTTTCTCGTAGTCCATAGAGGATACTGGGTCCATTTAGTACCATGGGGTATAGATGGGTCCACTAGGAGCCATGGGCACTTTAAGAATGATAGTGTGGGCTGGCTCCTCCCTCTATGCCCCTCCTACCAGACTAAGTCTAGGAAACTGTGCCCGAGAAGATGGACATACTTTGAGAGAAGGATAGTGGTGAGATTCCGAACCAGCACACACAACAAGAGGAAAGCCAAGCTAACCAAACTTGAAACAGGAACAGCAACGGTTGAACCAACATTACTTAACCAAGTAACAGTGCAGGAAGAACGAAGCACTGGGCGGGCGCGCAGTATCCTCTACGGACTACGAGAAAAGGATTTACCGGTAGGTAATTAAAATCCTATTTTCTCGTACGTCCTAGAGGATACTGGGGTCCATTTAGTACCATGGGGATGTACCAAAGCTCCCAAACCCGGGTGGGAGAGTGCTGAGGTTCCTGCAGAACTGACTGACCAAACTGAAGGTCCTCAGAGGCCAAAGTATCGAACTTGTAGAACTTAGCAAACATGTTCGAACCTGACCAAGGTAGCTGCTCGGCAGAGCTGTAAAGCAGAGACACCCCGGGCAGCCGCCCAGGAAGAACCCACCGACCAAGTAGAGTGGGCCTGTACAGATTTTGGACACAACAAACTTGCCGTGGAATAAGCATGCTGGATAGTAAGTCTGATCCAGCGTGCAATTGTCTGCTTTGAAGCAGGACACCCAATCTTATTGGGATCATAAACAACAAAACAGAGAGTCCGTCTTTCTGTGACGAGCTGCTCTTTTCACATACACCTTCAAAGCCCTCACAACATCCAAAGACTTTGAAGTAGCAGAGGTGTCGGTGACCACCGGGACCACAATAAGTTGGTTGATGTGAAATGCACTTTAGGAAGAAATTGCTGACGAGTTCCGAGTTCAGCTCTGTCCTCATGGAAAAATCGGGACTTTTGTGAGACAAAGCCCCCAGCTCCGACACACGTCTTGCTTAAGCCAAGGCCAACAGTGTGACGGTTTTCCACGCAAGATATTTTACGTCCACCTCCTGTAGCGGTTCAAACCAGTCCGATTGGAGGAACTGCAGTACCACATTGAGATCCCAAGGTGCCGTGGGAGGCACAAAGGGAGGTTGTATGTGCAGAATACCTTTCCCCGAGGTCCACACATTCTTGAGAGAAGCCGATTGTTTCTGAAAGATAATGGACAAAGCCGAAATCTGGACTTTTATGGAGCCCAGACGCAGGCGCACATCCACGCCTGCCTGCAGAAAAAGCAGGAAACGTCCCAGATGAAATTCCACCACAGAATAATTTCTGCTCTCGCACCAAGAGACGTATTTCTTCCAAATACTATGGTATGCTTAGACGTTACCCTCTTCCTAGCTTGGATCATAGTCGGGATATCCTTGTTAGGATCCCTCTCCTGGCTAGAATCAGCCGTTCAACTTCCATGCCGTCAAACGTAGCTGCTGTAAGTCATGATAGACAAACGGGCCCTGTTGCAGAAGATCCTCGCGAAAAGGTAGAGGCCACGGATCTTCGTGAAGCATCTCCAGAAGGTCCGCGTACCAGGCCCTTCTTGGCCAGTCCGAAGCAATGAGTATTGCTTGAACCTTTTCCCTTTTTATTCGTTTTAGAATTCTTGGGATCAGCGGACGTGGAGGAAACACGTACACCCTCGGATAGACCCGTGGAGTTGTCAGGGCGTCTATCGTCACAGCCTGTGGGTCTCTCGACCTGGAACAATACCGCCTGTGCTTCTTGATGAGACGAGAGGCCATCATGTCGATCTGTGGATATCCCCATTGACTTGTCAAGCACCTGAACACTTCCGGGTGAAGGCCCCACTCCCTCGGGTGCAGGTTGTGTCTGCTGAGGAAGTCTGCTTCCCAATTGTCTACTCCCGGAATGAACACCGCTGACAACGCCACAGTGTTTCTTTCTGCCCAGAGGAGAATTCTTGACACCTCTGACATTGCTGCCCTGCTTTTCGTTCCGCCCTGTCGGTTTATGTACGTTACTGCCGTCATATTGTCCAACTGGACCTGAATTGCCCGATTTTGAAGAAGGTGTGAGGCCTGCAGAAGGGCGTTGTATATTGCCCCGAGTTCCAGAATGTTGATTGGAAAGATGACTTCCTGACTTGACCATCTTTCCTGAAACCCCCTGAGTGACTGCTCCCCAACCTCTGAGGCTTGCGTCTGTGGTTAACAGAATCCAGTTCTGAATTTTGAACCTCCGTCCTGCGGCGAGGTGAGAAGACTGTAGCCACCACAGAAGGGAGATCCTAGCATTTGGCGAAAGACGGATCCTCTGGTGCATGTGAAGATGTGATCCGGACCATTTATCCAACACATCGAGCTGGAAGGGTCTTTCGTGAAACCTTCCATATTGAAGTGCCTCGTAAGAGACCACCATTTCCCCCAGAAGGTGAATGCACAGATGCACTGACACCCGGGTTGGCTTCAGGACATCCCGAACCATCGACTGGATTACCAATGCGTTTTCCAATGGAAGGAACACCTTTTGTGACTCCGTGTCCAGTATCATTCCCAGGAATGGGAGCCTCTGTGTTGGCTCTAGGTGAGATTTCGGAAAGTTCAGAATACGCCCGTGATCCTGGAGAAGTTTGGTTGCGAGAGCAATGCTGTCCAGCAACCTTTCCCTGGACGGCGCTTTTATCAGGAGATCGTACAGGTAGGGAATTATGTTCACTCCCTGTTGGCAGAGATTATGTTTCTACTCCGCAATCACCTTGGTGAACACCCTCGGTGCTGTGGAGAGACCAAATGGCAGAGCCTGGAACTGGTAGTGACAGTCCTGCAGTGCCAACCGGAGATAAGCCTGATGAGGCGGCCAGATCGGAATATGAAGGTACGCATCCTTGATATCCAGAGACACTAGGAATTCCCCCTCCTCCAGATCACCGCTCTCAGAGACTCCATATTGAACTTGAACAATCGTAAGTATGGGTTCAAAGACTTGAGGTTCAGAATTGGTCTTACCGAACCGTCCGGTTTTGGTACTATGAACAAGTTGGAATAGTACCCCTTGTTTAGTGGAACTGGAAGAGTGACCCGAGTCTGTACCAGTTTTTGGATGGCATGCTGTATACTTGCCTCTTGTGAAACTGGCAAGCCTGATTTGAAAAATCTGTGAGGTGGGAGCTTTTGGAACTCCAATCTGTAGCCCTGGGAAATAAGATCTATGACCCAGGGATCCTGGCACGAATTTGACCAGATCTGACTGAAGAATTGTAGTCGGGCTCCCACCTATCAGCCTTCCAGGCACTGCGGTCCACCGTCATGCTGAAGCCTTTGAGGAAACAGAGCCCGAAGCTCTGTTCCTGAACACCTGCTGTTGTTGGTTTGCGTGGTTTACCTCTTACGCCGCTGGAGGACGTAGAAGCACCTCTGGATTTGCCCTTGAACTTGGCCGTCCGAAAGGACTAACTTAGAAGCTGAATAAGTCTTCTTGATTGGGGGGGCTACGGAAGGAAGATACGTAGACTTATCCGCAGTAGCTGTGGAGATCCATATGTCTAATTCATCTCCAAACAGGGCCTCTCCTGTGAATGGTAGGCTTTCCATGCCTTTCCTGGAGTCAGCGTCAGCAGTCCACTGGCATAGCCACAAGCCCCTGCGTGCTGACACTGCCATAGCGGTGGTGCGTGCGTTAAGCACGCCTATTTCCTTTATGGCTTCCACCATAAAGTTCGCAGAGTCCTGCTGCAGTATATACTGCAGGAGTAAGACAACATCCCCCCTAGATAAGGTATCTAACCCCTCAATTAGGTTACCTGACCATTTAGCAATGGCTTTATTGATCCACGTATATGCAATAGTGGGTCTTTGGGCCACCCCAGCAGCTGTGTACAATGACTTGAGTGTAGTCTCAATTTTATGATCAGCCGTGTCTTGCAGGGAGGCTGCACCAGGAACAGGCAATACAATATTACGTGACAGCCTAGAGACTGATGCGTCCACTATCGGTGGATTTTCCCATTTTCTCTTATCCTCCAGAGGAAAAGGAAAAGAAGAGAGCAACCTTTTAGGGATCTGAAACTTCTTATCAGGATTAACCCATGGTTCTTCAAACAGGGTATTCAATTCATTTGACGCAGGAAAAGTAACTGAGGACTTCTTTTTTTTACATTAAAATAAGGTGTCAGAGGAGTGTGAGGAATCTTATCAGGAATATGCAGAACATCTCCGATAGCCTCTATAAGAGCCTCTATTCCTTGTGTCAGAGCTGCATCCCCCCCTCTGAGTCCACCTCCCCCTCCTCCATGTCTGACCTGTCAGAGTCAGACTGCAGGATACGGGCCAGAGATCGCTTTTGCGCTGGTGAAGAGGAACACTCCGCTGTACAAGAAACACACTCTTTGCCTGACATAACGTAAATGTGACAACACACACACACACACACACACACACACACACACCCACAGGAAAAGGTTACGCACAAGTAACTCCTTCAGGGAGACACAGTTTTTTGGAGCCAGCCCCCACCGCGCCCTTACTGCTAATGTCAAGCATAGCTGGGTCGCAGACTAAGTACCCTGATAGGGGACTTAGTACACTAATAGTCGCTTTCCCCCTGCTATGACCCCCTGGTACCGCTGAGGTAATTTGGAGTCACACCGGAGGAGCTGCGCATGCCTGTCAGTCAGTATCGGTGTCCACTGCAGAGGGAAAATGGCGCTGGTTTGCTGCTGGATCCTCTCGTAGTGAAACCCCGCCCCTTCAATGGCGTGAGGTCTTCCCGCTTTTTTTTTTTATATAGTGGTTGAGGTCATTTTTGTGCTTAAAATGGAGCAGAACCGTTTTAAGGCTGTGTTTGCCAGTCTGGGTACTGTGTACTGAGACGCAGTTGTGTACTGTGTCTGGAGACGCATTCCGCCCCGTTTAGAAGCCATGCGTCTCCGTACCCTCGAGCCGCCATAATGGCCGGTGCCCCGCCAACCGGGACGCCGGCTCAGTACTCGCCACTCTTCATTCTTCTAGCTCTGTTAGGGGTGGCGGCGTGCTGCGGGAATGTACGCTCGCCGTGGTGGGGCTTGTGAATAGTTCCCTCAGGAGCTCAGTGTCCTGTCAGCAGGGAACGGGACCATTTACCCTTCAAGAAGAGGTTGGGCAGAACCCCCCCCCCCCCCCCCCCCCCAAGTCCCACGAAGCAAGGAGGCTTGTGCCAACCAGCCATGCCTGAAAATAACAAACATAGAAAATAAATGCAGATAACTCTTCAGAAGCTTCCTTCAGCGTGACCGGCTCCTCCGAGCACATTTTCTAAACGGAGTCTGGCAGGAGGGGCATAGAGGGAGGAGCCATCCCACACTATCAAATTCTTAAAGTGCTCATGGCTCATAGTGGACCAATCTATACCCCATGGTACTAAATGGACCCCAGTATCCTCTAGGATGTAAGAGAAATAAAAATTACAAAGACACCCCTTGCATTGCACCATGGTTGCTTAGTTGTACCAGATTTGCTCAAAACTGCAAAGGTGGCCCTTTATATTATTTTGTGCAGTTTATAAAGAGAAGTAGTAACTGGGAGATGCAGTCGGTTTACCTCCAATCAAAATCCCGACGTTCAAAATCCCGACACCAATTGACCGATGGTCAAAATCCCAACAAGGTCAAAATCCCAACAAGGTCAAAATCCCGACATTTAAAATACCGACATTTAAAATCCCGACATTTAAAATACCGACATTTAAAATACCGACATGAGTTTTTCATGATTTTTTTCATTGAAAAACAGACTTGTTCATACTTTACCATCCCAGTGGACCTGGAGGGGGAATATAATAGTGTGCCGAGCGCAGCGAGGCACCGTGCCCGAAGCATGGCGAGCGCACGCGGTACACTTTATATGGTGTCCATGTTGACTTATGTAGACATTCACACAAAAAATTGCATGTCGGTATTTTGACCTGTCAGCATTTTACATGTCGGTATTTTAAATGTCGGTATTTTGTCCATGTCGGGATTTTGACCATCGGTCAATTGGTGTCGGGATTTTGATTGGAGGTATTTCATACCGATCCCGTAACTGGGCTATGAAAGCTTTGGCCCATTGGCCCAGATATACCTCTCCACATGCTCCTATGGCTTCTTCCGAAGAACCACACTGACCACTTGCGCCATTTTGCAGTCGTTCAAGAAGTTCCAGTAGAGCAAAGTTTTTCTTTAAACCCCAAACACCAGAGTCTCCTGTAAAAGTACAAAAATGTCTAAGATTATTAAACACAGATTTCAATTCCCCATAGGAAGCTTACAGGCACCTTTTACTATAACTCCCATACATCTCATGAGAAATGGATAATTTATTATTGGTCTGGCATGAGTACCTCTTGTGTGAACGTGCAATCTCCAAGTATTTCTTATTGAAAAAACACCAATTAAGTTTGCAGTCAGCATTAATTTTAATAGGCTTGTAAATGTATTATAGAAAACTCCCTCAGTTCTGTGGGAACGTGAAATAAAATGGGCAGGGAAAACAGAAACATAGGGCCTAATTCAGACCTGATCGTAGCCGTGCAAAATTTTGCACAGCTACAATCAGCCACCCTGACATGCGGGGGGACGCCCAGCATGTCTGGTCCCCCCCCCCCCACCACATAGATACAAAAGCATCGCACGGCGGCAATGCTTTTGTACCTGAACAACTCCTGCGCGCTGGCAGGGAGCTGCTCGTCGCTCTCCGGGTCGCAGCGGCTGCGTGTGACGTCACGCAACCGTCACGGCCCGCCCCCGCATGGTCTGGACATGCCTGCGTTGCATGGACCGCGCACCGAAACCGGAGGCCCAACGCCGCCGGCCTGCCCCCTCCTGCCCAGCGAACGCCTCTGCCTGTCAATCAGGTAGAGGCGATTGCTGGGCTGAGATGCTGATAGCATCTCTGGCATGCGCCGGCACACTTCGGCGTCTGCGCAGTTCAGCCCTGATCGCCCGCTGTGCGAAAACGCACAGCAGTGATCAGGTCTGCTACAAGGATTTCTCATTTTTGAGAGTCCTGCAAAATTCTTTTCAATTGATCTGTTAGAGTTAAAATAGAGGAGCGGTTTAAAGAAAAACTTACATTACTGTGAACAGGACACATTTTGGAACAAGAGCTTTAAAATAAAGTTTTATTAATCAGCAACAAACGGCTCATGATTGCTATACACACTCCGTGTATATTCAATTAACAGAACACTGGGCACAATTCAGGGATGTACGCAATGCCGAAATGTACACAGCCGAGAAATTATCGTCCGACTGCGCATTTGTACTGAATTAGCGGTGCATGCGCGAAGGTACTTTAGCGAAACCCTGGCAGTGAGAATACTTTCCAAAGTGCTTCCTAGGGACCGATTGGGGTGGATATGGAGAGTAGCGACAAAATCGCAGGCAAGATGCGACAGTTTTTATGTAATTTTATACACAGAAAACATGGCGCCAGCATCTAAGTTTCCGCGGCAATTCTGCGCAACCATACAGTTACTCAGATAGAAGGATCTGCGAACGGTGCTGTGTTTTTGTACCTAGCTGCTGGGATCTGGGAGGCCACCGGTGGGTGTCTCAATACATTTTCAGGCAGCTGCAGCATTGCCATATTTTCTCACATCTGCTGCATACGGGATCACAGCTGTGCATGCATTAGTGGCCATCTAGGAATCAGGCCCATTGCACACTCCTCCCTTCTGTGCCCCTTCCCACAGGCAGTTATAGGTAAAACAGTGCCGAAGGAGAAAGGACATACTTGAGAGGAGGAACAAAACGAGAAGTGTGGTGAGATTTATACACCAGCACACCATAACATAACTGGGCCAGCAACATAAACAGTAACAGCTGAACAGGTAACACCTAACAGAGAACCTGCAGAAAGTCACTGCACAGAGGCGGGCGCCCAATATCCCTTATGAACTATGAGAAAAGGATTTACCAGGAGGTATTTCAAATCCTATTTTCTCTAGCATCCATTAGGAATATTGGGGACACATTAGTGCGATGGGGGATGTCCCAAAGCTTCCAGAACGGGCGGGAACGAGCAGAGACATCTGCAGCACCACCTGCCCAAACTGGGTATCCTCTTTGACCAGGGTATCAAACTTGTATAATTTCACAAAGGCGTTCTTCCCCGACCAGGTAGCGGCTCGGCATAGTTGTAATGCCGAGACTCCACGGGTAGCCGCCCAGGAAGAGCCCACTGATATAGTAGAGTGGGCCTTTAGAGACTTAGGAACAGGTAAGGCTGCCGACACATAGGCTTGTTGGATAGTAAGTCGAATCCAATGAGAAATGGACTGCTTTGAAACAGGGCAACCCTTCTTCTGCGCATCATAGAGCACGAACAAGGAATCAGTTTTTCTGATCTGAGCTGTATGCTTGACATAGATCTTCAAGGCACGCACAGCATCCAATGCCTCCGGAGGAGCAGAAGCGTCCGAACAGGACGGAACCACAATAGGTTGATTCAGATGAAACACGGAAACAACCTTCGGCAGGAACTGCTGTCTAGTCTGGAGCTCCACTCTGTCCTCGTAAAAGACCAAATACGGACTTTTATATGATGAGGCCCCCAATTCTGAGACATGTCTAGCAGAAGCCAGGTTCAGTAATATCACTGTCTTCCACGTGAGGTACTTGTCTTCTACGGTCATCAGAGGTTCAAACTAGAGATGAGCGGGTTCGGTTTCTCTGAATCCGAACCCGCCCGAACTTCATGTTTTTTTTACACGGGTCCGAGCGACTCGGATCTTCCCGCCTTGCTCGGTTAACCCGAGCGCGCCCGAACGTCATCATCACGCTGTCGGATTCTCGCGAGGCTCGGATTCTATCGCGAGACTCGGATTCTATATAAGGAGCCGCGCGTCGCGGCCATTTTCACACGTGCATTGAGATTGATAGGGAGAGGACGTGGCTGGCGTCCTCTCCGTTTAGAAATTAAAATAGATAGGAGAGTGAGACACTTCATTTACTTACTGGAGCTTAGGAGGAGTTATACTAGTGACTGATGACCAGTGACCTGACCACCAGTGCAGTTTTATAATTTATTATTATTTAATAATCCGTTCTGTTCTTGTTCTCTGCCTGAAAAAAACGATACACAGTGACTCAGTCACACTCACATACCATATCTGTGCTCAGCCCAGTGTGCTGCATCATCTATGTATAATATCTGACTGTGCTCACACAGCTTAATTGTGGGGGAGACTGGGGAGCAGTTATAGGTTATAGCAGGAGCCAGGAGTACATATTAAACAGTGCACACTTTTGCTGCCAGAGTGCCACTGCCAGTGTGACTGACCACTGACCACTGTGACCAGTGACCAGACCACACTGACCACCAGTATAGTATATTGTGATTGAATGTCTGCCTGAAAAAGTACACTCGTCGTGTGACTTGTGTAGTGTTTTTTTATTCTATAAAAATTAAAAAACTCATTCTGCTGACAGACAGTGTCCAGCAGGTCCGTCATTATATAATATATACCTGTCCGGCTGCAGTAGTGAGATATATATATATTTTTTATATCATTATTTATCATCCAGTCTATACTAGCAGCAGACACAGTACGGTAGTTCACGGCTGTAGCTACCTCTGTGTCGGCACTCGGCAGTCCATCCATAATTGTATACCACCTACCCGTGGTTTTTTTTTTCTTTCTTCTTTATACATACTACATCTCATTATCATCCAGTCTATATTAGCAGCAGACACAGTACAGTACGGTAGTCCACGGCTGTAGCTACCTCTGTGTCGGCACTCGGCAGTCCATCCATAATTGTATACCACCTACCCGTGGTTTTTTTTTTTCTTTCTTCTTTATACATACTACATCTCACTATCATCCAGTCTATATTAGCAGCAGACACAGTACAGTACGGTAGTCCACGGCTGTAGCTATCTCTGTGTCGGCACTCGGCAGTCCATCCATAATTGTATACCACCTACCCGTGGTTTTTTTTTTTCTTTCTTCTTTATACATACTACATCTCATTATCATCCAGTCTATATTAGCAGCAGACACAGTACAGTAGTCCACGGCTGTAGCTACCTCTGTGTCGGCACTCGGCAGTCCATCCATAATTGTATACCACCTACCCGTGGTTTTTTTTTTCTTTCTTCTTTATACATACTACATCTCATTATCATCCAGTCTATATTAGCAGCAGACACAGTACAGTAGTCCACGGCTGTAGCTACCTCTGTGTCGGCACTCGGCAGTCCATCCATAATTGTATACCACCTACCCGTGGTTTTTTTTTTTCTTTCTTCTTTATACATACTACATCTCATTATCATCCAGTCTATATTAGCAGCAGACACAGTACGGTAGTCCACGGCTGTAGCTACCTCTGTGTCGGCACTCGGCAGTCCATCCATAAGTATACTAGTATCCATCCATCTCCATTGTTTACCTGAGGTGCCTTTTAGTTGTGCCTATTAAAATATGGAGAACAAAAATGTTGAGGTTCCAAAATTAGGGAAAGATCAAGATCCACTTCCACCTCGTGCTGAAGCTGCTGCCACTAGTCATGGCCGAGACGATGAAATGCCAGCAACGTCGTCTGCCAAGGCCGATGCCCAATGTCATAGTACAGAGCATGTCAAATCCAAAACACCAAATATCAGTAAAAAAAGGACTCCAAAACCTAAAATAAAATTGTCGGAGGAGAAGCGTAAACTTGCCAATATGCCATTTACCACACGGAGTGGCAAGGAACGGCTGAGGCCCTGGCCTATGTTCATGGCTAGTGGTTCAGCTTCACATGAGGATGGAAGCACTCAGCCTCTCGCTAGAAAACTGAAAAGACTCAAGCTGGCAAAAGCACCGCAAAGAACTGTGCGTTCTTCGAAATCCCAAATCCACAAGGAGAGTCCAATTGTGTCGGTTGCGATGCCTGACCTTCCCAACACTGGACGTGAAGAGCATGCGCCTTCCACCATTTGCACGCCCCCTGCAAGTGCTGGAAGGAGCACCCGCAGTCCAGTTCCTGATAGTCAGATTGAAGATGTCAGTGTTGAAGTACACCAGGATGAGGAGGATATGGGTGTTGCTGGCGCTGGGGAGGAAATTGACCAGGAGGATTCTGATGGTGAGGGGGTTTGTTTAAGTCAGGCACCCGGGGAGACACCTGTTGTCCGTGGGAGGAATATGGCCACTGACATGCCTGGTGAAAATACAAAAAAAAATCAGCTCTTCGGTGTGGAAGTATTTCAACAGAAATGCGGACAACAGGTGTCAAGCCGTGTGTTGCCTTTGTCAAGCTGTAATAAGTAGGGGTAAGGACGTTAACCACCTCGGAACATCCTCCCTTATACGTCACCTGCAGCGCATTCATAATAAGTCAGTGACAAGTTCAAAAACTTTGGGCGACAGCGGAAGCAGTCCACTGACCAGTAAATCCCTTCCTCTTGTAACCAAGCTCACGCAAACCACCCCACCAACTCCCTCAGTGTCAATTTCCTCCTTCCCCAGGAATGCCAATAGTCCTGCAGGCCATGTCACTGGCAATTCTGACGAGTCCTCTCCTGCCTGGGATTCCTCCGATGCATCCTTGCGTGTAACGCCTACTGCTGCTGGCGCTGCTGTTGTTGCTGCTGGGAGTCAATGGTCATCCCAGAGAGGGGAAGTCGTAAGCCCACTTGTACTACTTCCAGTAAGCAATTGACTGTTCAACAGTCCTTTGCGAGGAAGATGAAATATCACAGCAGTCATCCTGCTGCAAAGCGGATAACTGAGGCCTTGACAACTATGTTGGTGTTAGACGTGCGTCCGGTATCCGCCGTTAGTTCACAGGGAACTAGACAATTTATTGAGGCAGTGTGCCCCAGTTACCAAATACCATCTAGGTTCCACTTCTCTAGGCAGGCGATACCGAGAATGTACACGGACGTCAGAAAAAGACTCACCAGTGTCCTAAAAAATGCAGTTGTACCCAATGTCCACTTAACCACGGACATGTGGACAAGTGGAGCAGGGCAGGGTCAGGACTATATGACTGTGACAGCCCACTGGGTAGATGTATGGACTCCCGCCGCAAGAACAGCAGCGGCGGCACCAGTAGCAGCATCTCGCAAACGCCAACTCTTTCCTAGGCAGGCTACGCTTTGTATCACCGGTTTCCAGAATACGCACACAGCTGAAAACCTCTTACGGCAACTGAGGAAGATCATCGCGGAATGGCTTACCCCAATTGGACTCTCCTGTGGATTTGTGGCATCGGACAACGCCAGCAATATTGTGTGTGCATTAAATATGGGCAAATTCCAGCACGTCCCATGTTTTGCACATACCTTGAATTTGGTGGTGCAGAATTTTTTTTAAAACGACAGGGGCGTGCAAGAGATGCTGTCGGTGGCCAGAAGAATTGCGGGACACTTTCGGCGTACAGGCACCACGTACAGAAGACTGGAGCACCACCAAAAACTACTGAACCTGCCCTGCCATCATCTGAAGCAAGAAGTGGTAACGAGGTGGAATTCAACCCTCTATATGCTTCAGAGGTTAGAGGAGCAGCAAAAGGCCATTCAAGCCTATACAATTGAGCACGATATAGGAGGTGGAATGCACCTGTCTCAAGCGCAGTGGAGAATGATTTCAACGTTGTGCAAGGTTCTGATGCCCTTTGAACTTGCCACACGTGAAGTCAGTTCAGACACTGCCAGCCTGAGTCAGGTCATTCCCCTCATCAGGCTTTTGCAGAAGAAGCTGGAGACATTGAAGGAGGAGCTAACACGGAGCGATTCCGCTAGGCATGTGGGACTTGTGGATGGAGCCCTTAATTCGCTTAACAAGGATTCACGGGTGGTCAATCTGTTGAAATCAGAGCACTACATTTTGGCCACCGTGCTCGATCCTAGATTTAAAGCCTACCTTGGATCTCTCTTTCCGGCAGACACAAGTCTGCTGGGGTTGAAAGACCTGCTGGTGAGAAAATTGTCAAGTCAAGCGGAACGCGACCTGTCAACATCTCCTCCTTCACATTCTCCCGGAACTGGGGGTGCGAGGAAAAGGCTCAGAATTCCGAGCCCACCCGCTGGCGGTGATGCAGGGCAGTCTGGAGCGACTGCTGATGCTGACATCTGGTCCGGACTGAAGGACCTGACAACGATTACGGACATGTCGTCTACTGTCACTGCATATGATTCTCTCAACATTGAAAGAATGGTGGAGGATTATATGAGTGACCGCATCCAAGTAGGCACGTCACACAGTCCGTACTTATACTGGCAGGAAAAAGAGGCAATTTGGAGGCCCTTGCACAAACTGGCTTTATTCTACCTAAGTTGCCCTCCCACAAGTGTGTACTCCGAAAGAGTGTTTAGTGCCGCCGCTCACCTTGTCAGCAATCGGCGTACGAGGTTACATCCAGAAAATGTGGAGAAGATGATGTTCATTAAAATGAATTATAATCAATTCCTCCGCGGAGACATTGACCAGCAGCAATTGCCTCCACAAAGTACACAGGGAGCTGAGATGGTGGATTCCAGTGGGGACGAATTGATAATCTGTGAGGAGGGGGATGTACACGGTGATATATCGGAGGATGATGATGAGGTGGACATCTTGCCTCTGTAGAGCCAGTTTGTGCAAGGAGAGATTAATTGCTTCTTTTTTGGTGGGGGTCCAAACCAACCCGTGATATCAGTCACAGTCGTGTGGCAGACCCTGTCACTGAAATGATGGGTTGGTTAAAGTGTGCATGTCCTGTTTATACAACATAAGGGTGGGTGGGAGGGCCCAAGGACAATTCCATCTTGCACCTCTTTTTTCTTTAATTTTTCTTTGCATCATGTGCTGTTTGGGGAGGGTTTTTTGGAAGGGACATCCTGCGTGACACTGCAGTGACACTCCTAGATGGGCCCGGTGTTTGTGTCGGCCACTAGGGTCGCTTATCTTACTCACACAGCTACCTCATTGCGCCTCTTTTTTTCTTTGCGTCATGTGCTGTTTGGGGAGGGTTTTTTGGAAGGGACATCCTGCGTGACACTGCAGTGACACTCCTAGATGGGCCCGGTGTTTGTGTCGGCCACTAGGGTCGCTTATCTTACTCACACAGCTACCTCATTGCGCCTCTTTTTTTCTTTGCGTCATGTGCTGTTTGGGGAGGGTTTTTTGGAAGGGACATCCTGCGTGACGCTGCAGTGACACTCCTAGATGGGCCCGGTGTTTGTGTCGGCCACTAGGGTCGCTTATCTTACTCACACAGCTACCTCATTGCGCCTCTTTTTTTCTTTGCGTCATGTGCTGTTTGGGGAGGGTTTTTTGGAAGGGACATCCTGCGTGACACTGCAGTGCCACTCCTAGATGGGCCAGGTGTTTGTGTCGGCCACTAGGGTCGCTTAGCTTAGTCATCCAGCGACCTCGGTGCAAATTTTAGGACTAAAAATAATATTGTGAGGTATTCAGAATAGACTGAAAATGAGTGGAAATGATGGTTTTTGAGGTTAATAATACTTTGGGATCAAAATGACCCCCAAATTCTATGATTTAAGCTGTTTTTTAGGTTTTTTGGAAAAAAACACCCGAATCCAAAACACACCCGAATCCGACAAAAAAAATTCGGTTAGGTTTTGCCAAAACGCGGTCGAACCCAAAACACGGCCGCGGAACCGAACCCAAAACCCGAAAAATTTCCGGCGCTCATCTCTAGTTCAAACCAGGAGGACTGTAGGAATCGTAATACCACATCCAAATCCCAAGGTGCCGTAGGCGGCACAAACGGGGGTTGGATGTGAAGCATTCCTTGCAAGAAGGTCTGAACTTCAGACAGTATAGCCAACTTCTTTTGGAAGAAGATTGAAAAAGCCGAAATCTTCCCAAGTGAAAATCGGCAGATGGATATGTGCGTTCCTCGCACCAGGAGACGTATCTCCGCGAGATGATATGATAGTGTTTTGACGTCACAGGTTTTCTGGCTTGCACCATAGTGGCAATGACCTTTTTGGAAAGTCCCTTGTGAGCTAGGATGTTCCGCTCAACTTCCATGCAGTCAAACGAAGCCGCCGTAAGTCCGGTTATACGAATGGTCCTTGTTGAAGAAGATATCTTATGAGTGGTAGAGGCCAAGGGTCTTCGACGGACATGCCCAGAAGATCCGCGTATCACGCTCTCCGGGGCAAGCAGAATTGCTTGTACACCTTGATGCCAGATCCTCTTGAGCACCTTTGGGATCAACGGAATCGGAGGAAATATGTAGACCAGCTGGTAAGGCCAAGGCGACGTCAGTGCATCCATTGCAGTTTCTTGTTGAGGCGAGACACCATCATGTCGATCTGGGGGCAACCCCACCGGTCGATGATCTGTTGAAACACTTAAGGATGTAGGCCCCACTCCCCTGGGTGGAAATCGTGGCGACTCAGGAAGTCCGCTTCCCAGTTGTCCACTCCCGGAATGAAGATTACAGACAGTGCTAGAGCATTTCTTTCCGCCCAGAGGAGTATCTTTGATACTTCTTGCATGCAGGCCCTGCTTTTTGTCTCTACTTGTCAATTGACGTATGCCACAGCCGTGGCATGTCAGACTGTACCTGGATTGCTTGATCCCTAAATCAGGGCATTGTAGATAGCCAGAAGTTCCAGGATGTGGATTGGAAGTAAGGCCTCTTGGGCAGACCACCTGCCCTGGAACTGCACCCCTTCCTCTCAGACTCGCATCCGTCGAGAGGAGAATCCAATCCTGAATTCCGAAGCGTCGACCTTCCTGGAGATTGGAAGACTGCAGCCACCACAGGAGTGAAATTCTGGCTCGGGGTGACAGTTGAATCATCCGGTGCATCTGAAGATGGGAATCAGACCACTTGTGCAGGATGTCCAGTTGAAAAGGTGTGGCACGGAACCGTCCATACTGGATGGCCTCGTAAGAGGCTACCATCTTTCCCAACAATCTTATGCAAAGATGAATGGAAACTCAAGTCGGACGGAGAACCATGTGCACCATTTCCTGTAGATTTCTCACTTTGTCCTCTGGGAGGAACACTTTCTGCGCTACAGTATCTAGTAGCATTCCCAGAAACAGGAGCCGCTGAGATGTCTCCAGGTGGGTCTTTTGTAGATTGAGGATCTCCCCGTGGTGTGACAGAAGGTGTATAGTGCGATCTATATAGAGCAGGAGCTCCCTGGGACTCGCTTTTATCAGGAGATCGTCCAGGTAAGGGACCACCTTGACCCCCTGGACTATGAACTGGAACATCATTTCCGTCATCACCTTCGTGAAAACTCTCGGAGCTGTAGAGAGGCCAAAGGGTAAGGCCTGGAACTGATAGGGATCGTTCAGCAGGGCGAAACTCAGATAGGCCTGATTTGGAGGCCAAATTGGGACGTGGAGGTAGGCGTCCTTGATCTCCAGGGACACTAGGAATTCCTGATGTTCCAGGCCTGCGATCACTGCTCTCAAAGATTCCATCTTGAATTTGAAAACCTTTAGTGTACGGATTCAAGGAATTCAGATTCAAAATGGGCCTCACAGACCGGTCTGGTTTTGGCACAATGAACAGACTGGAGTAGTAACCTTGGCCTCGCTGTTTCAGGGGTACTGGAACAATGACTTGGGACTGAACCAACTTTGTGATGGCCTGTAGTAGCGTAACACGCATATTTTCCAAAGCTGGTAAGCTTGATTTGAAAAATCGTTGGGGAGCAGCACAGTCGAACTCCAGCTTGTAACCCTGAGAAATAAGGTCCCTTACCTAGGCGTCCTGGAAGGAACTTTCCCAGATGGGGCTGAAGTGACGTAACCGGGCTCCCATCTCGAGATCCTCCCGGGGTGGGCGGGCACCGTCATACTGTTTTTATATATACGTTTTTTGCGGAAGCTGAACTGGTGCTCTGTTCTTGAGAGCCGGCAACGGATGGTTTCTTAGGTTTACCCCTGGTGCCTCTAGCTGCATTGATGCACCTCTGGCCCTAGATCGAAATCTGGTGGACTGAAAGAACTGAGTAGACGGTCCCGGGTAGGTACCCGGGGGAAGAAACGCGGATTTCCCAGCAGTAGCTTTGGAGATCCATGCGTCCAATTAACCTGTAAAGGGAAGAGATTCCACATTGCGTTTGTAGTCACAGTCTGCAATCCACTGACACAACCATATAGCTCTGTGTGCGGACACAGCCATAGCAGTGGTCCTAGCATTAATATTGCTAATCTCTTTTGGAGTCACAGAGGACTCTTGCCATGTCCTGAATGTGTTTTAGAAAAGTCACCGTAGTAACTAGGGTCATGTCACCCAAGAGACCCTCCTGAATTCGAGTAGCCCAGGAGTGAATTGCATGTGTCATCCAGCAACCTGCAATGACTGGTCTTCGAGATACACCTGCAGCAATGCAAGATAGATTTCAGTGTGGCCTCAATTTTCCTATCTTATCTCTTCTTGCGTGCTGTTCACAATTTCTGCTTGAAGAACGGTGGGGGGGGGGAGGCGCCGGTCAGCATGCTGGGCGGCCTTTTTTTATACTGGCCCTGTCTCCTAACCATGCTGTAGCTACACATGAATGTTTAGTACAGCCATCGCTAGCCAGTCTCACGCAGGGGCTATAGCGGGTCCCCCCAAGGAGGGACCCGTATGCCTCACCAGCGCTTCTTCCGCACCAAGAACCGGGGGACCCCCCTATTGGGGTCCCCGGTGTGTACTCACCACAGACGATCACCTTCAGGCAGTGTTAGGGGTGTGCCACGTGCTGCGGCAGCCAAGGCGCAGTGCCCCGCTGAACAACAACCCCTCAGGACGGTGGTCCTGCAGCGGGGAAGTGGTTCTGCACCTCGCGAGGCCAGTGACCGCCCCCCCTCCTAACTCCCACGGTGCAGGTATGCTGTTGCCCAAACAGCATACCGAAATAAACAAAAGTTTAAAATAAAAAATAAAATAAATAAAAAAAAACTCTGGAGCTACCAGAGTGTGCATCCTCTCCTGAGGGCACTTTTTTCTAAACTACCTGTAGGAGGAGGCATAGAGGGGAGGAGCCAGCACACCCAGTGGAAGAAATTTAAAGTGCACTGGCTCCTTTGGACCCCGTCTATACCCTATCATACTGTGTCCCCAATATCCCTTATGGATGCTAGAGAAATAGCTGGAAACCTGCGCAGCCTCAGATACCTCTAGGCTCTATCGAAGACTCATGTGCAATTATACTGGATGCAAAACAGGGTTATGTTCTGCAATCATAAGTATTTATATTACTGGTGTGGATAAAAAAAATATTAACACAATGGCTCCATCGGGAAGGAGGGAGTTAAACCCGTCCTACAGTATATCTAGAAGAATGCCTATAGATAGCACTTCCTTGTCCTGAAGTGGTCCATAGCATGTACAGTATATGGTCTATGGTCGGACTCCTCCACTACGTCACTGGTTTTGAAAAAAGGAAGCTTAAAGCTATTTAAACCCCAGAGTAGGGAGGTGCATCTGTCACTTCCTAGGACATGTAGTACACCAGACACATATGCAGTGCATCTGGAGATGTGTACAAACTTCATATATGCGTGAAATTGCGCTAGATTTTCCATACACTTTTAAGTTATTTACCTAAATGGGTATGGTATGTCGACATGAGAATGCAGACATATCGTCCCTGGTGGCTCAGCAGTGACTTACCTGCTCCCGACAGCTGCAGCGGAGTCTTCCAGGTCCTGGTGATCATGTGACTTCTGGGTTTTAACAAAGTCAACATCGTAACGGTCTACATTATGAATTATGAATGTTATTGGTGACCTACTGACTACATCCCAGCCAGGATAGCCACACCATACAGCACTAGATAGAAAGCCTTCTACAGAACCAGGAGAGCAGTTACTATAAATGATTAAGGACAGTCACAGCTAGCAGCAGCTGACTGTCCTAAGATTATCATCATTATTTATTTATTTTATAATGACTGGTTCTTCTGTCTCCATCTCCTGCTGCATTTGCTCATTCCTACCGTACCACACCACCAGTAGCTGTACAGGAATACCAGTAACCAATGGCTGAATCACTACTGGTGACTGAAAGTGCTTCCACGGATTGCAGTCACACACTCTATCCAATCACTAGCATCTACAGCTGTTATTCTAAATCATTATGTACAGAGTCTTCTTCACACAAACCTTAGATTGTAAGCTCATTGGGTCAGGTTCACCTTGTACTTTCTATTTCATATCACTGTTATGTTATTCAATTGCATCATGATCCCTTCAGTCTATAGCAGGGCTGGCCAAACCGGTCCTCGAGATCTACCAACAGTTCACATTTTCCAGACCACCTAGCTGGTGCTCAGGTGTAGTCATTACTAATTAAGATGTGCTGCATTCATTCCTAACTGACAATTCTACAGATCTCCAGGAGGCCTGGAAAACATGACCTGTTGCTAGATCTCGAGGACCGGTTTGGCCAGCCCTGGTCTATAGCAATACATGATATGCTGGTGATCTGTAAATAAAATCTACTAAACAAATACTAGCAATGCTATTAAAACAATTGAAGGAAAGATCATTACCGAGTTCGGTACCCTGCCTGTCGAATGGACAGCGTATTGCCCGGCCATGCAGGGGAAGGCGCGTCAGGCAGTCATGACAGACAGTGTGTCCGCACAGCAGTAACCGGGGAACCTTGTCTCCTTGCAGCGTAAAGACATCTTCACAAACACCACACTCCAGCACCTAAAGTGTGTCAGAAGACAGAGCACAATTACTGACTGACATATACACACCCCAACAGCAGAAACAAGCGCTGGAAGGTGTGCCGACCCAGATGTCATATGCGGAAAAGAACCACCCAACATCACATTAATACTCGAGCCCCAACAAATCACACATGGAATCACCTGTCTCGCATACATTTCTGAAGAAGAGTTTACTACTACAGAACCCCCAGCAGCTGCTGTGATTTCACACAATGTCCAACTACAGCACACAGACAATAAGTATGGTAATTATCCTTTGAAAGCCTGCTAAATCAATACAACACATACATGCTGCCTTTACATAAGAGCTAATAATACCAGGCACATAAATGATATATAAACCGCCTACACCTTGACAGAAATGGAAATGTTTGACACGGGTCTACTACGGTATGCCGGCGCTCGGAATCCCAACGCCCAACATACAGGCGCCAGGGTCCCGCCCGCGGGGCGAGCACAAGAGAGCCCCTTGCAGGTTCACTGCGTTCACCACGCTGCGGGCACGGTGGCGCGCCACGCTATTTATTCTCCCTGCAGGGGTGTGGTGGAGACCCCAAGAGGGAGTACAATTGTTGGTATGCCGGCAGTCGGGATTCCGGTGCCGGTATACTGAGAGCCGGGATCCCGACAGTCGGCATATCAAATGGCTCCTTTTGACACTGCATACGGTATATAGCTGAAGGCAGAGTACTGTTCTCTGTTATCAGCTATTTCCGCAGAAGCTGGCTACAGACGTTGGGCCCACATAGCTCTTTAATGCATTACTAGTAGGATGCCTGCTGTGTGCAGGGAAATAGTACAGTTAGGAGTTTGTGGCCATTTCAGATAAAAAGTCATCTTTCTCCCCAAGCAGAATTGTTTTTCTTTTCCTATTTTCTGTTACATTAGCAGTAAATCTTGTTTTCATTTTGGTCATCCAGCATCATTTGTATAATACAACTACAATTACAGCCGTTAGCCAGTATGGTATTATTTATGTAATAACACTACAAATACAGCTCTGTATGGAACCACTTTATTACAAAGAAAGACTGTGGGGCAGATTAAGCCTGGAGCAGGGATAAAGAAATGATAAAGAAGTGATAAGCCAGTCAGCTCCTAACTGCCATTTTTCAAATCCAAAATGATTGGCTGCTGTGTTATCACCTTGCGCTTATCACTGCTTTATCACTTCTCAAGCCTTAATACATCTACCCCATATTTCAGGGTATCCGTTCACATGGTCGACAGTCATTAGGTCGACCGCTATTGGTCGACATTGACATGGTCGACATGGACACATGGTCGACACATGAAAATGGTCGACACATGAAAAGGTCAACAAGAGTTTAACTTTTTTTTCTTTTGGGGAACTTTTCCATACTTTACGATCCACGTGGACTACGATTGGAACGGTAATCTGTGCCGAGCGAAGCGGTAGCGAAGCGAAGGCACCATGCCCGAAGCATGCCATGCGAGGGGCCGCGGTGCACTAATTGGGGTTCCCAGTCACTTTACGCAAAAAACGACACCAAAAAAAAGTTTAAAAACTCATGTCGACCTTTTCATGTGTCGACCATGTGTCCATGTCGACCATGTCAATGTCGACCAATAGTGGTCGACCTAATGACTGTCGACCATAACATGGTCGACCATTCATACCGAAACCATAATTCAGCTGTCCTGCAAGTCTGCTGTGTACTGCTGTGTTCACTCGCAGGGGTCTAGTCATGAAGCAGTGAAAACAGTGGAGAAGTTGCCTATGGCAACCAATCAGCATCTCCCTTACATTTTATAGAATGTACTTGATAAAGGCTTCCTTCAGAGCTGATTGGTTGCCATGATCAACTTCTCCACTGGTCCTTTTCTCCACTCTTTTCACTACTTCATGAACAGACCCCACAGTGACTGACTACATCATTTGTACAGTATTCCACATACACAGACACAGAAGGCATGTACACAAGCAAGCATGGATTTATTACTTGATTGTGTTTGACATATTAAACGGCCGCCAAATGCTTTCAATAGCTTTTAAGCTCTATGAAGCATGGATTGCTTTTTCATTGTTTTCTTACATCGGAACTTGCTATTGTTCTTGATTTAGTGTTCACTCTAGGCTGTTTTAGCAGGGCGCCGCGCCCTGCCCGTTTTTTTAGCAGGAAAAACCCGCCCTGCCCCTTTTGCGGCGCCCTGCTAGAACAGCCGCCCGCTTCCTCCCTCCCAGCGTGTAAAGATGCCGTGCGCATGCACGTGGCATCCATTCACGCATTGGGAGAGAGCTGGGGGAAGCCCAGCACCGACGGAGGTGCTGGCCACGCCCCCAAAAGTGATATCGCCGGCCACAGACGCTCTCTATAGTAGCGTCTGTGGGCCGCACCGCCCACTAAAATGATGTAGGCATGGCCACGCCCCCTAACTTGCGTGGCCGCGCCCCCATTTCGGGCGCGCGCGCACATATGCCCCCGGAGTCCGGCGCCATGCCCCATTTCACTTCTAGAGTGAACACTATTGATTTGTCATACAGTATGTGCATTAAGTAGAACCACATAACTAACCTGATGCATACAGTAGCTGCATGCAAATTCCGAGAGTGGATAGATCTTGCAATACTTAGCAAACTGTGGGGGGGAATTCAACTGTTTATTCACGTTCGATCTCGCGTCTAAAGTGATGGTAGATCGCAGCAGCAATATTCAATTGCCTCCATTTATCGTGCTGATCGCGCCCATTACACTGGGGTTTAGGCTCGCAAAGCGGGATATGATTACCCATCATCAATTTCCCCAGATGATTCATCAGTATGGTACTGATCGCATACAAAGTTGAAGAAACAGTAATACTCTACAAGAGATAGACGCCCCAGGTTGAATAGTGCAGAGCTAATATTTCATCCACATATATTTATACTTGAATCTGCTTTTAAGTGCAAGAAGTGAGAAGTACTTTTCTGAACATATTCAGTCCCCATATCACTAACTGTAGAAGGTACAGTCCCCTGAACTTCAAACAACTATATAGCAGATTGGGCAGCCAAGCGCAGGAAATATATACGTTATGGTAAGAACTTACCGTTGATAACGTGATTTCTCTTATGTCCACAGGTATCCACAGGATAACATTGGGATATTGTCGAGCGACAGCGAAAATGGCACCAACACGGTCACGAGCTTTCTGGCCTCCCAGGATGCATTGGGGCCTTTACCATATAGTCCCGCCCACTGACTCCGTCAAATCAGTTCTTTCCACAGCGATTTTAGGCAGGAACATCAGGTAGAGACCTGTTTAGGCGATAAGAACACACATGCACACCCTTCCATACAAGAAGGAAGAGGTTTTAGTGATTGTCTAGATCCTCAAATCAGATGCGTCAGGGTGGGATCCCTGTGGACATAAGAGAAATCACGTTATCAATGGTAAATTCTTACCATAACGTATATTTCTCTGGCTGGGTCCACAGGATTATCCACAGGATAACATTGGGATTCCCAAAGCCATTTTAGTGGTGGGGATGCTCCTGATTGCACAGGAGGACCTTTCGCCCGAAGTCTGCGTCATGAGAGGCAAAAGTATCCAAGGCATAATGTCTGATGTATGTGTTTATGGAAGACCATGTGGCTGCCTTACATATCTGTTCTGCTAAAGCACCCTGTTGTGCTGCCCAAGAAGGACCTACCTTACGTGTAGAGTGTGCAGAGACATTAGCCGGAATAGGGAGATCTGCATGAGAATAAGCTTCTGATATTACCATTCGGAGCCATCTCGCCAGCGTCTGTTTACTAGCAGGCCATCCTCTTCTATGAAATCCGTAGAGAATGAAGAGGGAATCTGTTTTTCTGATGGCACTAGTACGATCTATGTAGATTCTTAAAGCTCAAACTACGTCCAGCGCGCTTCTCCCGCAGAAAGTCCTGATACCTGAAAAAGCTGGGACTGCAATCTCTTCATTCAGGTGAAACTTTGATACCACCTTTGGAAGATAACTAGATCTCGTTCTGAGAACTGCTCTGTCTGGAAAAAAACTTAGGAAAGGAGACTTACATGATAATGCTCCTAAATCTGACACTCTTCTGGCTGACGCCATTGCCAGTAAAAAAAAAAGCACTTTAGCCGTTAACCATTTAAGATCTGCTCTCTTAAGTGGTTCAAACAGAGGACCCTGGAGAAATTTAAGAACTAAATTCAAATCCCAGGGAGCTGCAGGAGGAACAAATGGAGGTTGAATATGTACTACTCCTTGGAAAAATGTACGTACATCCTGTAAATCAGCAATCTTTTGCTGCAACCATACAGTTAATGCTGATACTTGAACCCTCAAGGAAGCAACTTTCAAACCCTTATCCAATCCTGCTTGAAGGAAATCCAAAATCCTGGACACTTTAAAAGATCTCGGATTGAAATTTTTTCCAGTACACCAATGAATATAGGCTTGCCATATTCTATGATACACACGGGCCGAAGAAGGCTTTCTTGCTCTAAGCATAGTTTGGATTACTTGTTTCGAAAATCCTTTAGACTCTAAGATAGAGGTTTCAACAGCCACGCCGTCAAAGACAGGCGATCCAGATGACTGTGACAACAAGGACCCTGCATTAGCAGATCTGGACGTTGAGGAAGCAGTATCGGCGCTTCCATGGACATTCTCAACAGATCTGTGTACCAATGCCTTTTTGGCCAAGCTGGAGCTATTAGAATCATTGCTACTTTTGCTTGTTTTATCTTTCTCACTACTCTGGGTAACAGAGATTTTGGAGGGAACAGATACGCCAGCGAGAAACCTCCATTCTACTGACAGTGCGTCTACAAGGACCGCTCCTGGGTCCCTTGTTCTCGATCTGTACCTTGGAACTTTGTTGTTTAGACGAAACGCCATAAGGTCTATCTCTGGTAGACCCCATCTGTTCACCAGTGTCCGAAACACTTCTGGGTGTAGTGCCCATTCGGTTTCCTGAATAGTGTGTCGACTGAGAAAATCCGCTTCCCAGTTTAGTACACCCGGTACAAATACTGCTGACAATGCTGGGAGATGGAGTTCTGCCCATCTTAGAATGGGAGTTACTTCCTCCATCAGTCTCTTGCTGCGAGTACCTCCCTGATGATTGAGGTATGCTACTGCCGTCGCATTGTCTGAGCGAATCTGGACTGGTCTTCCCTGCAGGCTGTCCTTTGAGTAAATGGCCCTTATTTCGAACAGATTTATTGGCAGGCGACTTTCCCTTGCGGTCCTTTTTCCCTTGAACCATAGGCTTCCGAGTACCGCACCCCAGCCCTACAGGCTGGCATCTGTTGTCAGGACTTGCCACTCTTTTATCCAAAAGGGTCTCCCCTTGTTTAAATGGTCTGTCTGTAGCCACCACGCTAGAGACCTTTTTACGCTTACTGGAAATTTTATCATCTGCTTTTTTATCGTCTGATGATTTCCGTTCCATTTGGTCAGAATAAGGTGCTGCAATGGTCTGGAATGGAATTGCGCATATTCCACCATGTCGAAGGTTGATACCATCAGACCCAACAGTCGCATTGCTGCACGGACTGACATTGTCTGGGCGTGCGACGCTTCCTGAGCCATGACCTGCACCTTGACTATCTTTTTCTCCTAGGAGAACTTTCTGTAGGTCTGAATCTAATATGGCCCCCAAATGAACCATCCGCTGTGACGGATTCAGGGACGACTTTTCCCAATTTATGAGCCACCCGTGTCTCTGTAAACAAACTATCGTCTGTTGAAGATGGCTCAACAGTAAATCTTGCGACTGTGCTAAGATTAACAGGTCGTCTAGGTATGGGAATATTCTTATCCCCTGTTTGCGCAGACAAGCTGCCATAACCACCATAATCTTGGTAAACGCCCTGGATGCTGTAGCTAGCCCGAAGGGCAGAGCTTGGAACTGAAAATGTTCTTGGAGGATGGCAAACCTGAGGTAACACTGATGTGACAGTGCTATAGGCACATGTAGGTAAGCATCCCGTACATCCAGAGATACCATGTAGTCTCCCGGTTCCATAGCCAACATTATGGAGCGTAACGTCTCCATGTGGAACTTTGGGATCCATATGTATTTGTTCAACATTTTCAGATTGAGAATTGGTCGATATGACCCATTTGGTTTCTTGATTAGAAATAGATTGGAGTAAAACCCCTGTCCCTTTTGTGATGGAGGTACTGGGACAATTACACCTGACTGCAGTAATTTTTGGACTGCTTCTTGCAGGGCATTGGCCTTCGACTCTATACGTGACGGGCTGGTGCAAAAAAATCTTTGAGGACGCTGCCTCCTGAATGGGAACCCATACCCCTGAGATACTACCTTCTGCACCCAAGCATCTGCTGTTGACTGTTGCCATATGTGTGCAAAATGAAGGAGTCAGCCCCCAACCCTGGAATCCTCCAGGCGGAGGCCCGTCTCTTCAGGCTGACTGTTTCTGTTCAGGCTTGGAAGCTGGCTTTTTGCTAGCCCACTGCTTCCTACCCCTGGATTTAAACTGGGGTTGCTTGGGCTCTTTAGCTTTCGCTTTGCTTTGCCAACGAAATGAGCAAAATTTTAAACCCTTAGATTTAGGATTATAAGTAGCCGGAAATCTGAACTTTTTCGATTCAGCCTCTGATTCTAGGCTATCCGATGAAGGAAGGTTTTCCAAATATATTACCGACAAAAGGCAATGCTTCCAATTCCTTCTTGGATTCCGCATCTGCCTTCCAGGTACGAAGCCAAACTGCTCTGCGAGCAACTACTGTCAAGGCTGAAGCTTTAGAAGCAACTGTACCTACATCAATTGCTGCTTCTTCCAAATACTGGGCAGATTGTCTTAAACAGCAAAAACGATCCTCTTGCTCCCTAGTAGGAGAAGGGATGTCATTCTCTCGTTCCTCTATCCATTCGCCTATTGCCTTTGCTACCCAGGCCGAAGCCATAGCAGGTCTTACCACTGCTCCTACTAGAGAAAATATATTTTTCAAAAGGCTCTCTACCCTTCTGTCTGTGACATCATTTAGTGAGGTAGATGACAGTGGTAAAGCAGATTTATGCACGAGTCGCAGAACATGTGCATCTACTTTTGGAGGAACTTCTCTTTTCGAACAATCCACAGCTGGAAATGGATAATAAGAATCCCATCTTTTAGGAATCTTATACTTTTTACTGGGCGCTGCCCAAGACTCATCCATCATTTCCGTCAGCTCATCTGACGCTGGGAATTCAGCTTTCACTGATTTTGTTCGTTTAAATACAGGTGCTTTAGCTTTTAACACGGTCTTGGCTGGCTCTTCCAATGAGAGAACAGCCTTCACAGCATTAATAAGTTCAGCTACATCTTCTGAACTAAAGCTCTGCGACTGATCATCATACGGAGTATTCAAATCTATTGTATCATCCTCCGATGTATCATCTTGTGTAGTCTGCCACACAGACGTATCTGCCTTAGTCTTACCTGTCCCTTGGTTGCTTGTAGAGGCTACTGGAACCAAACCATAGGAAGGGAGCTGCATGTATGGGTTCATAGTGTAACCTAACCCTTGAGGTGGTGCTACCGGAGTTAACCTGTCCGCTATTGAAGATAGAGTCTTTGCGAACATATTCCATGGTGGCTCTGTTGGTGGTTGAACCAACTCCTGTTTTTTACTTTGCTGAAAAGCGAAACAGTTTGCACACAAACCCTCATAAGTGACCAATTGATTCAATTACCCCTGACTTACAAGATAAGCATGTTAGGACTGTAGGAGTGCTTGATAAATTCTCCTCATCACTTTTGCCGCTCACAGACATGGTAATCTGTTATTGACTACACAATTTGTGACTGAAAATCACCCTATATGTCAGTATATAGAGGTGAGATCAATCTGACCACAGTGCACCTGATTTGAGGGTCAGAACAGGACTGACATTACACAGAAAAGTCAGCACACATACTAGCAGTCAGTCACATGTTAAAGCATTAGACATTGCCATATGAGAATACAACCTCCATAACAACTTATACATAAGTAGGAAAATTGGACTTCTGTTTTTTAACTGGTTCTTTTTTCCAACATAACATGCAGAAAACACAGTAATATACAGGTCTCATATGCAATAGGTACTAAAAATTAACTATTCATACTAAGAAGTAGAGAGAATTTTTAGTACTGTATACCCTGCCTCCGGAGAGCGGGATACAGGGAGACTCACCACACTTCCATATCCAAGCAAATACGCTCGGAAGACGCCGAGTGGATTCAGACGCTACTGATGTACACTACCGCACTTAATAACTGATAACGGACACAGTCGCTCACTGGCGGACACGGACGCTGAGCGGCTTCCACGTGTATGCAGACACTAAGGCCTGCGACTCGGTCTGGGCGGGATTTATAGTGTACACAACCGCAGCGTCTAAGCCGGATGTGAGGTCATTCAGTTCATGAAATGAGAGACGCGCGGAAACTGGCCATGAACTCGGAGGAGGGGCGGCCAGGAGAGCGTCTGAATCCCCCTGTTGACTTAAACTCCTAGGATCGCGGCCTCTACCTAGTCCTGGCGCCTATGATCCCCGGAGCGTAGCGCTGTCACACTCGAGATGTTCGGCGCATCAACACACTGTTTGCAGTCTCCCCCAAATCAGTGTAGCTGTGTCCTGACCCCTCTAGTAAGAGGAAGTCCATAGCCTCACCGTCTCCCCATGCTCCGGCCACAGCCTGGTTACGTCCGCTGGACCTGCTAGAACATCCGACACAGACGCCCGTCGAGACAGCACTAATACCCGAAGGTAAGCGTTGTTGCGACCCGGTGAGGAGTTGTTGGAGCGACTCTTTCTAGTATGCGTTTAAGACGCTGTTAAGAGAAGTCGCTCAAAAAAAACAATATAGTAAGTCTATAAAAATAAAATAATAAAAGCTTGAGGCTGCTACTCTCAGCAGCCCTGCGACCATGCAGCTTCCTACCGCACCAAGCAAAAAACTGATTTGACTGAGTCAGTGGGCGGGACTATATGGTGAAAGCCCCAATGCATCCTGGGAGGCCAGAAAGCTTGTGACTGTGTTGATGCCATTTTCGCTGTCGCTCGACAATATCCCAATGTTATCCTGTGGATACTCCTGTGGACCCAGCCAGAGAAATACATGTTATGACATAACCTCCGACCTCTGCGACTTTCCTATTATCCAGTTTTGTTTTATCATTGTGTCCAGTTGTAAAGCGTAACGGAATTTGCTGCTCTATATAAGAAACTGTTAATAAATAAATAACTGCAATTACTTCAGGCGGATAATAGAAGGATGCAGTGTTAAAAAAAAAAAAAATAGATCACTATGCATATAAACTAATTTGCAAAGAAACTATGTAACGCGCGAACTTCAGAAGTGCCTATATACTAATAGCTGCTACGGTAACCAGAACAGTTTGTGCAGGTGTGAATATTTATACTGCGATCAATTCTGATAACAAGGTGCTATCCTGTATGGGAGAGGTTACTATTCCTAGAAGATAGATGGGAACAGCAACACAACACTGTAACATACATTCATTAGTGTCATACACAACCTGCACAGACAGCACAGACCTGGGCTGTGACATTACCCCGATGTGGTAGAGAATGTGATAATTTTAAAGCAAAAAAAAACCCAATTATATATATATATATATATATATATATGTGTGTCAAACCGGCACTCCATTCTATAATGATACCTGCCCTGGCACCCTCCTCATGTGGGGTAGATATATATATATATATATATATATATATATATATATATACATACATACATATACACATACATACATACATATACACATACATACATACATACATACGAATGGACAGATACATATACAGATAACTAAATCTCTTGTGCTTTAGAACCATCATGTATGAGCATGAGATGTTATATGTTAGGCATATCTTGACTCAGCCTCCAGCACCCCATCCCCAGCACTCCTGGCACTGCCATGCTGAGGCTGGCACAGCAGCTGGTGGCATTATTGTATAGAGCTGATGCGGTGACGTGTAGACTGTGGCCCCCTGTACAGACTCCTGGATGTAAGCCAGTCCCTGCGAGCAGCAGATGGCAGCTATGCCGTCAGCACATCCTCTGGGCACCAGGCTCACCTTTACTGCTCCTCCCGGGCCGGTCCGGCTCTGCCTGTTGCTGATGCCCTCCATCCTGCCCGCTGAGCCGTGCCTATTTGCAGCAGCAGCTGCAGCGACAGCCATATTGACAGCCCGGCCTCTTCCAACATTGAGCAGGGGCGCTCCCGCACTGCTGGAAGCAGAAATACATCCCGTGTATACATTCAAATTAGAAAAAGTTATTAGAGATTAAATTATATATAATATAACCTATTGAGTCACGTTACATGTTACCTGCGGACGCTTCCCTCGTAAATAATGGTGTACATTAAATCCAGTATCCCCCTGCCGAGTGATGAATGGTTAAACCCGGACTCTGCCAGTATATGTGCTATGCACAGCATAGCAGCACTCACTGTCACCGCGCAGCAGCGGCCATGTTTAGTATGGGAAAACAATAACGTCACGCGTACGGCCTGTGAACCCTTTTCCTGTGGCTTTTTTTTTTTTTATACCTCCCTTTGTGACTGACAGCACTGGTCACATGACCTGACAGCGGGACGAGCGCGAGCGCGCTGACGAGCTCGTCATCTACGCGCGCGCCGGCCTGTAATATTTTTGACCCAGTCGGCGTGCCGTAGAGATTGTATCCTGTTGTGGGCATTGCGGCTGGTGCGGGTTTGGGCATTTCAGGCGCCATGGATGTGAATCAGCCCAAGCAGGAGCATCTACTGGCACTTAAAGGTACGGGCGATAGGGGCAGGGTGGTGGTTCTGATGTGAAGAGAGGGTCGCTGTTTCTTTCTACTGCTTTGTGTCTGCTCTTCCCACTTCTGCCAGCCCAGCCCATGTCATGTCAGCTCGTTGGAGTCTGGTTAGTAGGCTGCATATGGTTTTTCAGTGGGGTGCTAGTACTCTGCAAATAATGAGCTTCAGTGCAAAGTTAGGGTAGAATATTGAATTAAAAAATAAAATACTTTATGTGTGATTGTTAAATAGTGTCTACTAATTGTCTTGTAAATCTGCATAGGTTATTATTCTTCTTATCCTTTATTTATATGGTGCCACAAGGGTTCTGCAGCGCCTTGCAGAGTACAGAAACAGTGAAAACCTAACAAGAAAAACATGCAAAAGATTAACATGGAATTCAAGTAATCGCAGCCTGTATGGCACGGATATATTTCCCGGTTAAGGTGCCCTGAACTGTTCATATAGCAGCCTGTGGTAAGCACGTGACTGCCCCAGGAGCAGCACTTAACGTAGTTTCGGCTCTTGCATACAGTTTAAGTACTGCCTTGTGGGCAGGCTGGTATTTGCATAGCTCTGGGCACTTTACCTACTGTTAGGAGCTGAAGCCACGCAGTAATGCCTGTGGCTAATGCTATTCCCCCGTTACGGTACAAAACATTGTAGAGCATGGATACAGTCAGTCAGAATACAGACTACTTAAAATCTCAACAAGGGCGCTGGAGGAAGGTAAACCTAACCCTCCTTCCCCGCAGCCTAAACCTCCCTGGCATACTTATGTTTGGGATTCCGGTGTCGCCATTCTGACAGCTCTCGGGATTCCAAATGCCTTGATGTCAATTACATCCCAGCTGCATGACCATTGCTGCACATGCAGTCATAATACCCACACACGTAGTGCCAGCTGAGGCCAAAGGTTCTGTGTCGCTGTTTGCAGGTTGAGGAGATGATGATGGTAAAAGTGTGGGAAGGAAGAGCACATGATGGAGGAATTCCCTGCTTTTGAGACCTTACAGCTTAAAAGGGAATGGGCAGACCGGAGTGACACAGATTAGATGAGTGTGATATGTAAAGTCGACAGTAAGTAGGTCGACCACTATAGGTTGACAGGTCAAAATGTCGACATGAGTTTTTTTTGGTGTCGTTTTCTCCGTACAGTGACCAGGAATCCCAATTAGTGCACCGTATACCCTCGCATGGTGAGCAAAGGCACGGTGCCTCGCCCTGCTACCACTGTGCTCGGCACAGGCTACCATTTCCAATTGTAGTCCACATGGATCGCAAAGTATGAAAAAGTAAAAAACAAATGTGAAACTCGTCAACCTTTTGACTTGTCGACCTAGAAACCCGGTCGACCAAAACATTGTCGACCTACTTACTGTCAACTTAAAGACCGGATCCCGATATTAGAGTACATAAGTGTGCTGCTGCAACAACAGGATAGATCTGAGGCATTGGGTAGTCTTACATTCCCAATACTATATACAATATATAAATAAGTGGGCGCTATTAAGGTTTAATAATTATTCTAACGGCAGCCCACACACAGTGGATCTGGACATCCATCAACAATTAGATATAAAATAAAATGAAATAAAAGGAGTAGTATGGGTGCTCAAAAATTAGAATGTTGATTCAGCTGCTGGTTTAACAATTAACCATTTTATTACTCATAAAAAGTTCATTTAGACACAAGTGTGATATCACTTTAAAAACAATGAAATGTATGACATGGAAACATTAAAATACTAGACAATACTGTCTTATCCTGGATATAGTCAAACTAGTTAGTTTGTATACAGAATATTAGTAAAGACATGCATAAATCAGCTGTTAGCTGCAGCAAGTGATGTGCAGAAACTGAGTTAGTAATAAAGCTGTTTAGTAAGGTGCTTGAGATTTACTGAATCGCTATACTTCACCAGATTCCCAGATATAGATAGAATGTCCCCTTCAGATATATTGGTGAGGCTCTTATTGGAGATATTGTCCCATCTGGCTGATTGCCAGCCGTGCACTTGTAGTATACAGCACAATCCCCACAGTGCTATCTGTGTAATCGAAATCCCTGCACTGCTGCAGTTGTAACACAGAGACAGGTCCAAGGTAGAAGGAACACTGGGGGACCACTGCCTGCGGCTAAAACCTGTGTGTCTGGATCCAGTCAAGCAGGGGATGCTGTGTGCCGTCTCTTACCGGGACTTCCAGTTGCGTTCCACGGTCAAAATTCCGGTCATCTGATGCGTTTCTCCGCCTAGTGGGACGGCGGTTTCATCAGAGGTATGGCTGTCCATCTCCAGGGTCTCTATTTATTACAATTACTTGCTCCTGATTGGTTGCAATAGCTTTGATCATTGCCCATGTCTGGGTCCTGCCTTTAGGATTTAGATGGGTAAGTCCAAACATATGTTTCTCACAAAAACTAGCAGCTGATTGGTTTTATTCATAAAGCAACAACACATATCCTAGACCAATATATCATTTATATTATAGAATAAAAACAAAACATACAATGAGGTGCCTGGCTTTGGGTACTATATTATTTCTCGGAGAACATACTAAAATCGATACTGATCACTATACAGTATCCGTTCAAAGAAAAAGGCACTTTAGTGTTACATATTCTCACATAAAGTTGCTCTGCATTTAAGCTAAACATTTTATATTCGCATAGCCGACGTGTGTATATTTAATCTCCATGTCAAAGTATTAAGAGCATGTTGAATTTCATTTGAACCCTATAAGTACCCATATTTCTCTGACTTCCTAAGTGGATGCTGGGACTCCGTAAGGACCATGGGGAATAGCGGCTCCGCAGGAGACTGGGCACAACTAAAGAAAGCTTTAGGACTACCTGGTGTGCACTGGCTCCTCCCACTATGACATTCCTCCAGACCTCAGTTAGAATCTTGTGCCCGGCTGAGCTGGATGCACACTAGGGGCTCTCCTGAGCTCCTAGAAAGAAAGTATAATTTAGGTTTTTTATTTTACAGTGAGATCTGCTGGCAACAGACTCACTGCTACGAGGGACTAAGGGGAGAAGAAGCGAACCTACCTGACTGGAGATAGCTTGGGCTTCTTAGGCTACTGGACACCATTAGCTCCAGAGGGATCGAACACAGGACCCGACCTCGATCGTTCGGTCCCGGAGCCGCGCCGCCGGCCCCCTTACAGAGCCAGAAGCAAGAAGTGGTCCGGAAAATCGGCGGCAGAAGACTTCAGTCTTCAACAAGGTAGCGCACAGCACTGCAGCTGTGCGCCATTGCTCCTCATGCACACCTCACACTCCGGTCACTAATGGGTGAGGGCGCTGGGGGGGGGCGCCCTGAGCAGCAATATAAAACACCTTGGCTGGCTAAATATCACAATATATAGTCCCAGAGGCTATATATGTGAAAAATACCCCTGCCAGAATTCCACAAAAAAGCGGGAGAAGTCCGCCGAAAAAGGGGCGGGGCTATCTCCCTCAGCACACTGGCGCCATTTTCTCTTCACAGTGCAGCTGGAAGACAGCTCCCCAGGCTCTCCCCTGTAGTTTTCAGGCTCAAAGGGTTAAAAAGAGAGGGGGGGCACTAAATTTAGGCGCAATATTGTGTATACAAGCAGCTATTGGGAAAAATCACTCAGTTATAGTGTTAATCCCTGCATTATATAGCGCTCTGGTGTGTGCTGACATACACTCTCTCTCTGTCTCCCCAAAGGACTTTGTGGGGTCCTGTCTTCAGTCAGAGCAATCCCTGTGTGTGTGCGGTGTGTCGGTACGGCTGTGTCGACATGTTTGAGGAGGATATGTGGAGGCGGAGCAGATGCCGATAAATGTGATGTCGCCCCCTGTGGGGCCGACACCAGAGTGGATGGATAGGTGGAAGGTATTAACCGACAGTGTCAACTCCTTATATAAAAGGCTGGATGACGTAACAGCTGTGGGACAGCCGGCTTCTCAGCCCGCGCCTGCCCAGGCATCTCAAAGGTCATCAGGGGCTCAAAAACGCCCGCTACCTCAGATGGCAGACACAGATGTCGACACGGAGTCTGACTCCAGTGTCGACGAGGTTGAGACATATACACAATCCACTAGGAACATCCGTAGCATGATCTCGGCAATAAAAAAATGTGTTACACATTTCTGACATCAACCCAAGTACCACTAACAAAAAAAAAAAAAGGGGGGGGTTTTATGTTTGGGGAGAAAAAGCAGCCAGTGTTTTGTTCCCCCATCCGACGAGTGAATGAAGTGTGTGAAGAAGCGTGGGTTCCCCCGATAAGAAACTGGTAATTTCTAAAAAGTTACTGATGGCGTACCCTTTCCCGCCAGAGGATAGGTCACGTTGGGAGATATCCCCTAGGGTGGATAAGGCGCTCACACGTTTGTCAAAAAAGGTGGCACTGCCGTCTTAGGATACGGCCACTTTGAAGGTGCCTGCTGATAAAAAGCAGGAGGCTATCCTGAAGTCTGTATTTACACACTCAGGTACTATACTGAGACCTGAAATTGCCTCAGCATGGATAGTGCTGCTGCAGCGAAAAAAAGGTCTGTTACCCTGTCAGGACAGGGATACTATTTTGCTAACCATAGAGCATATTAAAAGACGTCGTCTTGTATATGAGGGATGCACAGAGGGATATTTGCCGGCTGGCATCCAGAATTTAATGCAGTGTCCATTCTGCCAGGAGGGTATTAGGGACCCGGCAGTGGACAGGTGATGCTGACTTTAAAGGCACATAGAGATTCTGCCTTATAAGGGTGAGGAATTGTTTGGGGATGGTCTTTGGGACCTCGTATCCACAGCAACAGCTGGGAAGAAAATTTTTTACCTCTGGTTTCCTCACAGCCTAAGAAAACACTGTATTATCAAGTACAGTCCTTTCGGCTTCAGAAAAGCAAGCGGGTCAAAGGCGCTTCCTTTCTGCACAGAGACAAGGGAAGAGGGAAAAGCTGCACCAGACAGCCAGTTCCCAGGATCAAAAATCTTCCCCCGCTTCCTCTGAGTCCACCGCATGACGCTGGGGCTCCACAGGTGGAGCCAGGTGCGGTGGGGGCGCGTCTCGGGAACTTCAGCGACCAGTGGGCTCGCTCACAGGTAGATCCCTGAGTTCTGCAAGTAGTATCACAGGGATACAAGCTGGAGTTCGAGGCGACTCCCCCTCGCCGTTACCTCAAATCAGCCTTGCCTGCTGCCCTCGGAGAAAGGGGAGGTAGTACTGGCGGCAATTCACAAGCTGTACTTCCAGCAGGTGATAATCAAGGTACCCCTCCTTCAACAAGGACGGGGTTACTATTCCACAATGTTTGTGGTACCGAAACCGGACGGTTCGGTGAGAACCATTTTAAAATTGAAATCCTTGAACACATATATAAAAAAATTCAAGTTCAAGATGGAATCGCTCAGGGCGGTTATTGCAAGCCTGGACGAGGGAGATTACATGGTATCTCTGGACATCAAGGATGCTTACCTGCATGTCCCCATTTACCATCCTCACCAGGAGTACCTCAGATTTGTGGTACAGGATTGTCATTACCAATTCCAGACGTTGCCGTTCGGTCTGTCCACGGCACCGAGGGTATTTACCAAGGTAATGGCCGAAATGAAGATACTCCTTCGAAAAAAGGGAGTTTTTAATTATCCCATACTTGGACGATCTCCTGATAAAGGCGAGGTCCAGGGAGCAGTTGTTGGTCGGGGTAGCACTATCTCTGGAAGTGCTACAACAGCACGGTTGGATTCTAAATATTCTAAAGTCACAGCTGGTCCCTACGACACGTCTACTGTTCCTGGGAATGGGTCTGGACACAGACCAGAGAAAAAAAAAAGTGTTTCTCCCGGAGGAGAAAGCCAAGGAGCTGTCATCTCTAGTCAGAGGCCTCCTGAAACCAAAACAGGTGTCGGTGCATCACTGCACGCGAGTCCTGGGAAAAATGGTAGCTTCCTACGAAGCAATTCCATTCGGCAGGTTCCATGCAAGAACCTTTCAGTGGGACCTGTTGGACAAGTGGTCCGGATCGCATCTCAGATGCATCGGCTGATAACCCTGTCTCCAAGGACCAGGGTGTCTCTGCTGTGGTGGCTGCAGAGTGCTCATCTTCAAGAGGGCCGCAGATTCGGCATACAGGACTGGGTCCTGGTGACCACGGATGCCAGCCTTCGAGGCTGGGGGGCAGTCACACAGGGAAGAAACTTCCAGGGACTATGGTCAAACCAGGAGATTTCCCTACACATAAATATTCTGGAACTGAGGGCCATTTACAATGCCCTAAGTCAAGCAAGACCCCTGCTTCTAAACCAGCCGGTACTGATTCAGTCAGACAACATCACGGCGGTCGCCCATGTAAACAACAGGGCGGTACAAGAAGCAGGGTGGCGATGGCAGAAGCCACAAGGATTCTCAGATGGGCGGAAAATCACGTGTTAGCACTGTCAGCAGTGTTCATTCCGGGAGTGGACAACTGGGAAGCAGACTTCCTCAGCAGGCACGACCTCCACCGGGGAGAGTGGGGACTTCATCAAGAAGTCTTCCAAATGATTGTAAACCGTTGGGAAAGGCCACAGGTGGACATGATGGCGTTCCGCCTCAATAAAAAGCTAAAAAGATATTGCGCCAGGTCAAGGGACCCTCAGGCGATAGCTGTGGATGCTCTAGTGACACCGTGGGTGTACCAGTCGGTTTAGGTGTTCCCTCCTCTGCCCCTCATACCCAAGGTACTGAGAATAATAAGAAGGAGAGGAGTAAGAACTATACTCGTGGTTCCGGATTGGCCAAGAAGTGCTTGGTACCCAGAACTTCAAGAAATGATCTCAGAGGACCCATGGCCTCTGCCGCTCAGACAGTACCTGCTGCAGCAGGGGCCCTGTCTGTTCCAAGACTTACCGCAGCTGCGTTTAAAGGCATGGCGGTTGAACACCGGATCCTGAAGGAAAAGGGCATTCCGGAGGAAGTCATTCCTACGCTGGTTAAAGCCAGGAAAGATGTAACCGCAAAACATTATCACCGCATATGGCGAAAATATGTTGCGTGGTGTGAGGCCAGGAAGGCCCCAACGGAGGAATTTCAGTTGGGTCGATTTCTGCACTTCCTACAGTCAGGGGTGACTATGGGCCTAAAATTGGGTTCCATTAAGGTCCAGATTTCGGCTCTGTCGATTTTTCTTCCAGAAAGAACTGGCTTCACTCCTTGAAGTTCAGACATTTGTTAAGGGAGTGCTGCATATTCAGCCCCCGTTTGTGCCTCCAGTGGCACCTTGGGATCTCAACGTGGTGTTTGGTTTCCTAAAGTCACATTGGTTTGAGCCACTTAAAACCGTGGATTTGAAATATCTCACGTGGAAAGTGGTCATGCTGTTGGCCTTGGCTTCGGCCAGGCGTGTGTCAGAATTGGCGGCTTTGTCATGTAAAAGCCCTTATCTGATTTTCCATATGGATAGGGCAGAATTGAGGACTCGTCCCCAGTTTCTCCCTAAGGTGGTATCAGCTTTTCATTTGAACCAACCTATTGTGGTGCCTGCGGCTACTAGGGACTTGGAGGATTCCAAGTTACTGGACGTAGTCAGGGCCTTGGAAATATATGTTTCCAGGACGGCTGGAGTCAGGAAAACTGACTCTCTATTTATCCTGTATGCACCCAACAAGCTGGGTGCTCCTGCTTCGAAGCAGACTATTGCTCGCTGGATCTGTAACACAATTCAGCTTGCGCATTCTGCGGCTGGACTGCCGCATCCTAAATCTGTAAAAGCCCATTCGACGAGGAAAGTGGGCTCTTCTTGGGCGGCTGCCCGAGGGGTCTCGGCTTTACAACTTTGCCGAGCTGCTACTTGGTGGGGTTCAAACACTTTTGCAAGAGTCTACAAGTTTGATACCCTGGCTGAGGAGGACCTTGAGTTTGCTCATTCGGTGCTGCAGAGTCATCCGCACTCTCCCGCCCGTTTGGGAGCTTTGGTATAATCCCCATGGTCCTTACGGAGTCCCAGCATCCACTTAGGACGTCAGAGAAAATAAGATTTTACTCACCGGTAAATCTATTTCTCGTAGTCCGTAGTGGATGCTGGGCGCCCATCCCAAGTGCGGATTGTCTGCAATACTTGTATATAGTTATTGTTAACTAAAGGGTTATTGTTGAGCCATCTGTTCAGAGGCTCGGTTATATTTCATACTGTTAACTGGGTATAGTTATCACGAGTTATACGGTGTGGCTGGTATGAGTCTTACCCGGGATTCAAAATCCTTCCTTATTGTGTCAGCTCTTCCGGGCACAGTATCCTAACTGAGGTCTGGAGGAGGGTCATAGTGGGAGGAGTCAGTGCACACCAGGTAGTCCTAAAGCTTTCTTTAGTTGTGCCCAGTCTCCTGCGGAGCCGCTATTCCCCATGGTCCTTACGGAGTCCCAGCATCCACTACGGACTACGAGAAATAGATTTACCGGTGAGTAAAATCTTATTTCTCTGACGTCCTAAGTGGATGCTGGGGACTCCGTAAGGACCATGGGGAATAGCGGCTCCGCAGGAGACAGGGCACAAAAGTAAAAGCTTTAGGATCAGGTGGTGTGCACTGGCTCCTCCCCCTATGACCCTCCTCCAAGCCTCAGTTAGGTTTTTGTGCCCGGCCGAGAAGGGTGCAATCTAGGTGGCTCTCCTAAAGAGCTGCTTAGAGTAAAAGTTTTGTTAGGTTTTTTATTTTCAGTGAGTCCTGCTGGCAACAGGCTCACTGCAACGCGGGACTTAGGGGAGAAGAAGTGAACTCACCTGCGTGCAGGATGGATTGGCTTCTTAGGCTACTGGACACTAGCTCCAGAGGGACGATCACAGGTACAGCCTGGATGGGTCACCGGAGCCGCGCCGCCGACCCCCTTGCAGATGCTGAAGAGAGAAGAGGTCCAGAAATCGGCGGCTGAAGACTTCCCAGTCTTCTTAAGGTAGCGCACAGCACGGCAGCTGTGCGCCATTGCTCTCAGCACACTTCACACCAACGGTCACTGAGGGTGCAGGGCGCTGGGGGGGGCGCCCTGGGCAGCAATGAAAGTACCTATGCTGGCTAAAAATACATCACATATAGCCCCTGAGGCTATATGGATGTATTTAACCCCTGCCAGGTTGTCAGAAAAACCGGGAGAAGAGCCCGCCGGAAAGTGGGATACTCAACCTGTAATAAGTGTTTTCCCTTATAGCATCTTAATATATTATAATATCGCCACACAAAATGCCCCCCCTCTCTGTTTTAACCCTGTTTCTGTAGTGCAGTGCATGGGAGAGCCTGGGAGCCTTCCTAGCAGCGGAGCTGTGTAGGAAAATGGCGCTGTGTGCTGGCAAGCGGGCAAAAGGCCAGTCATATCTGCCCAGGGGTAGAGGAAAGGAAAAAAGACTGCAGCAGGCAGCCCCTTCCCAGGAACAGAAGCCCTCCACCGCTTCTGCCAAGTCCTCAGCATGACGCTGGGGCCTTACAAGCGGACTCAGGTGCGGTGGGGGGTCGTCTCAAGAGTTTCAGCGCGCAGTGGGCTCACTCGCAAGTGGACCCCTGGATCCTACAGGTAGTATCTCAGGGGTACAGATTGGAATTCGAGACGTCGCCTCCTCGCAGGTTCCTGAAGTCTGCTTTACCAACGTCTCCCTCCGACAGGGAGGCAGTATTGGAAGCAATTCACCAGCAGGTGATAATCAAAGTACCCCTCCTACAACAAGGAAAGGGGTATTATTCCACACTATTTGTGGTACCGAAGCCAGACGGCTCGGTGAGACCTATTCTAAATCTGAAATCTTTGAACACTTACATACAAAGGTTCAAATCAAGATGGAGTCACTCAGAGCAGTGATAGCGAACCTGGAAGAGGGGACTATATGGTGTCCTTGGACATCAAGGATGCTTACCTCCATGTCCCAATTTGCCCTTCTCACCAAGGGTACCTCAGGTTCGTGGTACTGAACTGTCACTATCAGTTCAGACGCTGCCGTTTGGATTGTCCACGGCACCCCGGGTCTTTACCAAGGTAAGGGCCGAAATGATGATTCTTCTTCGAAGAAAAGACGTCTTAATTATCCCTTACTTGGGCGATCTCCTGATAAGGGCAAAGTCCAGGGAACAGTTGGAGGTCGGAGTAGCAGTACTGCTACAACAGCACGGGTGGATTCTAAATATTCCAAAATCGCAGCTGATCCCGACGACACGTCTGCTGTTCCTAGGGATGATTCTGGACACAGTCCAGAAAAAGGTGTTTCTCCCGGAGGAGAAAGCCAGGGAGTTATCCGAGCTAGTCAGGAACCTCCTAAAACCAGGAAAAGTGTCAGTGCATCATTGCACAAGGGTCCTGGGAAAAATGGTGGCTTCTTACGAAGCGATTCCATTCGGCAGATTTCACGCAAGAACTTTTCAGTGGGATCTGCTGGAAAAATGGTCCGGATCGCATCTTCAGATGCATCAGCGGATAACCCTGTCTCCAAGGACAAGGGTGTCTCTTCTGTGGTGACTGCAGAGTGCTCATCTACTAGAGGGCCGCAGATTCGGCATTCAGGACTGGGTCCTGGTGACCACGGATGCCAGCCTGAGAGGCTGGGGAGCAGTCACACAGGGAAAAAATTTCCAGGGAGTGTGGTCAAGTCTGGAGACTTCTCTCCACATAAATATACTGGAGCTAAGGGCAATTTACAATGCTCTAAGCTTAGCAAGACCTCTGCTTCAAGGTCAGCCGGTATTGATCCAGTCGGACAACATCACGGCAGTCGCCCACGTAAGCAGACAAGGCGGCACAAGAAGCAGGAGGGCAATGGCAGAAACTGCAAGGATTCTTCGCTGGGCGGAAAATCATGTGATAGCAGTGTTCATTCCGGGAGTGGACAACTGGGAAGCAGACTTCCTCAGCAGGCACGACCTCCACCCGGGAGAGTGGGGACTTCATCTGGAAGTCTTCCACATGATTGTGAACCGTTGGGAAAGACCAAAGGTGGACATGATGGCGTCCCGCCTGAACAAAAAACTGGACAGGTATTAAGCCAGGTCAAGAGACCCTCAGGCAATAGCTGTGGACGTTCTGGTAACACCGTGGGTGTACCAGTCGGTGTATGTGTTCCCTCCTCTGCTTCTCATACCCAAGGTACTGAGAATTATAAGACGTAGAGGAGTAAGAACTATACTCGTGGCTCCGGATTGGCCAAGAAGGACTTGGTACCCGGAACTTCAAGAGATGCTCACAGAGGGACCCATGGCCTCTGCCGCTAAGAAGGGACTTGCTTCAGCAAGTACCATGTCTGTTCCAAGACTTACCGCGGCTGCGTTTGACGGCATGGCGGTTGAACGCCGGATCCTAAGGGAAAAAGGCATTCCGGAAGAGGTCATCCCTACCCTGGTCAAAGCCAGGAAGGAGGTGACCGCACAACATTATCACCACAGGTGGCGAAAATATGTTGCGTGGTGTGAGGCCAGGAAGGCCCCCACGAAGAAATTTCAACTCTGTCGATTCCTGCATTTCCTGCAAACAGGAGTGTCTATGGGCCTAAAATTGGGGTCCATTAAGGTTCAAATTTCGGCCCTGTCGTTTTTCTTCCAGAAAGAATTGGCTTCAGTTCCTGAAGTCCAGACGTTTGTCAAGGGAGTACTGCATATACAACCCCCTTTTGTGCCTCCAGTGGCACCGTGGGATCTCAACGTAGTTCTGGGATTCCTCAAATCACATTGGTTTGAACCGCTCAAATCTGTGGATTTGAAATATCTCACATGGAAAGTGACCATGCGGTTGGCCCTGGCCTCGGCCAGGCGAGTGTCAGAATTGGCGGCTTTGTCTCACAAAAGCCCATATCTCTTTTTTTCCATTCGGACAGGGCAGAACTGCGGACTCGTCCCAAGTTTTTCCCTAAGGTGGTGTCAGCGTTTCACCTGAACCAGCCTATTGTGGTACCTGCGGCTAATAGGGACTTGGAGGACTCCAAGTTGCTAGATGTTGTCAGGGCCCTGAAAATATTTGTTTCCAGGACGGCTGGAGTCAGGAAAACTGACTCGCTGTTTATCCTGTATGCACCCAACAAACTGGGTGCTCCTGCTTCTAAGCAGACGATTGCTCGTTGGATTTGTAGTACAATTCAGCTTGCACATTCTGTGGCAGGCCTGCCACAGCCAAAATCTGTAAATGCCCATTCCACAAGGAAGGTGGGCTCATCTTGGGCGACTGCCCAAGGGGTCTCGGCTTTACAACTTTGCCGAGCTGCTACTTGATCAGGGGCAAACACGTTTGCAAAATTCTACAAATTTGATACCCTGGCTGAGGAGGACCTGGAGTTCTCTCATTCGGTGTTGCAGAGTCATCCGCACTCTCCCGCCCGTTTGGGAGCTTTGGTATAATCCCCATGGTCCTTACGGAGTCCCCAGCATCCACTTAGGACGTCAGAGAAAATAAGAATTTACTTACCGATAATTCTATTTCTCGTAGTCCGTAGTGGATGCTGGGCGCCCATCCCAAGTGCGGATTGTCTGCAATACTTGTACATAGTTATTGTTACAAAAATCGGGTTATTATTGTTGTGAGCCATCTTTTCAGAGGCTCCGCTGTTATCATGCTGTTAACTGGGTTCAGATCACAGGTTGTACAGTGTGATTGGTGTGGCTGGTATGAGTCTTACCCGGGATTCAAGATCCTTCCTTATTGTGTACGCTCGTCCGGGCACAGTATCCTAACTGAGGCTTGGAGGAGGGTCATAGGGGGAGGAGCCAGTGCACACCACCTGATCCTAAAGCTTTTACTTTTGTGCCCTGTCTCCTGCGGAGCCGCTATTCCCCATGGTCCTTACGGAGTCCCCAGCATCCACTACGGACTACGAGAAATAGAATTATCGGTAAGTAAATTCTTATTTTTTTACAATGGGCCAATGTAACGATATAAATTAAACCTAATGATGTTATATTGAGGAATCAAATTGTTTATATATACACTCACACTCTCCCTCAACTTACCATCTGGCTGGCCGGATCTGCCTCAGTTTTTGTTCTCATCTGCAGCCTGGTCCCGTGTAGCTCTGCCCCATTTTCAGGATGGATGCTTCAGGGGGTTAGGGGGAAGCTTCAAGCTACGGTGCCTCTCAAATGGTGTGACAGGCACAGCAGCCGGCAGCACAGGGATGTAGAGCAGGGAGAGCGCCTCTCCAGCCTGGCGCCTACCTGCTTTGCATCCCTTTGCTGAGTGGGTAGCGCCGGGCCTGATGGCATGTTTTCTATTCAAAGTGTTGTCTACACAGTAAATTACCATTAGCTGCTGTGGATGCAGTGCAATTTAGATTAATATTAAAGTGCATATTTGTTTTTTCGAGTGTCATAAATTGTAATCTCTCCTCTGCCCCAACCCCCCACCACCACACACACAAACCCTGTACATGTTGCACAACTGCATCGGGATAAGATTCCCAAACTAGTTGGATACATATTTTATGCAATCAGCAAACTGAAAGTGTAGCTGCTACTGGCATACATGTCAAGCAGCTATTTAATAGGCTAAATCAGTGGTTCCCAAACTCCTCAAGGACCCCCAACAGTTCATGTTTCCCAGGTCACCTAGCAGGTGCACATGTGTATTATTTCACTTGTGATTCTGTGAGGAACTGTTAAGGGGTCCTTGAGAACTGAGTTTGGGAACCGCTGTGATAAATCAATTATTTGTCTATGATTTTACAAGGAATAATCAAGAGTTTTGAATATTAGTAACGCTCACAAAATATGTCTCCATTGCACATAGCTGGAAGGTGCGCTATAATCAATTGCCGATTGTATCACTGATTGCAATGTCAATCTGTGGTCTTTGAAAAAGCTTGGATAAGCTTTAGATTGGAAATGGACACCAGTAGTAGGGAGCTAAGCTTTTCACATGTTGATGCTCCTGTTCATTGTGCAATGCTACTTTTATCTGTATGAAATATGTTATTAAAAGTTGTAACCAAACACAGTTGAATAGATTATAGACCCCATTGAGCAAGCGTGATACAGTAGCCATAGACTACAGCTGTAGTATAGAGAGTCCCACAGGAAGGTAGAAGAGTAGAGGCAGGGATTCTAGTAGTTTCATAAAAGTAATAGTGATAGGTTTTGTTTTTTAATCTTTCTTGTTGTTGTGTTTTGTTTTTTTTGTGTGTACAAACCTTCCATTCAACCTATGGACCTTCATATACATATACATTATCTTGCTTTATGCATCTATAACATATGATAATGCTTAGTGAACTGACTAGATTCAAAACCCCTTACATCAAAGTGGCACCATACTTGTGCTGCAATTTGGTGTCTGATATCTTTCATATGATAAAATCTCCTCCGTCCCATAGTGTCCTTGTGCCATAGAGGCAGGTGTTGCTGCCTTTGGCTTTGCTTCAAAGCTTGTTGCTGAAAATGTTTATCTCCTCCTTGCCGATATGGACTGCTTCTATTAAGTGTAGCGGGCAATTTAAGTGCCGAGCGATTGTAGAAGGTTTAGCAGATTAGGATGACTATATTTTATGCCAACCATTTTGTGCCATGCTTCTGCTTCAGGTTGGATTCACATGTGATCAGAGAACATGGAAACCGGTGTGATGGAATTGGGCGCTGTTTTTGTGCTACTGAAACCAGATGGGCAGCAATTTACCAAATCTAATTTAAAGAAGAGTAATACCATGGCAGCAACATGAAGAGAATGACATCTGTGATTTCTTTCAGGGGCCACAACGTCTGCTAGCGGGATCAACCACTACATACTAAAAGAATCTGCAACAAAACTATTTGAAGCGTTGATGTGACCAAAATGATCCAGGTTTTACCAGCATCCCTTCTTATCCGGGCAGTCATACGGCATAGTGTAAAGGTTTCTTGACTGGTGCCGCTGATGTGGGAACATTATTGGAGTGATGGGAGATAGCTATAAACCGGAAAAGGAAGTGGTTGTGCACTACCGCACCTCTCAAAATAGACTAGAAGACTTACAGCAAATAGCAGCAGGCTCGTTAGAGAGATTTCCTCTTAGGCGCTTGCCAACATTCTGTCCATGGTTTCCAGATCATGTGCAGAACTTTATTCTCAAGCCTCTAACACGTCCTCCCTTAATCTCGGTAGAGCTTTGTTCTAAGATATCTTATGATACATTTGATCCAGTCAATGTGGTTCCCTTCATGTACTGTGATCCCACACCAAACCTGTTAGAGTTTAAGCCAAACATCCAGACAAAAAAGGTTGAAGATGGGCAAATCGTGACAACAAAAAAAGATGACTTCATATGTGACCCGCAAGCAATGGGAGAAAGCATTTCCAAGGAGAACCCATCTGTTCGGTCATGGAGTATTTGTACTCGGAGAGCCAGCAATGGGGAACCTATCATTGCCGCCTCTGAGCAGCTGAAAGACACCTTGGAAAGACTTCAGTTGAATTTATTCCATAGGGGAAGATGGACAATTTTACCATCAGTCTGTGGTGCTCTGAGTTTGGAGGACATCTGGGGGAAACTGAGCAGATTGATGCGACACTGTGTTCTTCCAAGCTGTAATGCTACAATGCAGAGACACATCCCTGAGATATGGATATTCTGTGACTTGCGTTACTGTGCGCATATTGGGACATTAGTGAAATCAGAATTGAAACTCTGTGGCAGAATTGACTTCTTTGTTCATAAACATGGCATTATTTTAAGTATGTAGTCGCTGACCATCTGTAAATAGTTTTGGGGTAGGCACACTGCAGTGTTTCGTTTTGGACAAGCCATGTAGCCTCACAGGGGAGGGATTGGAGTTGTACATAAAAGTGCATGTGGGTTTTACACATTCAGAGTAAGATTCGTGCAACCGTAAATTCAGCACATAGATGCGTTCTGCACAAATATCCAGAAATCATTATCAATTTGAAACCACACCTATGCTGAATATCAAAGATATATTTTAAACCTAAATGAATGTACATAAGGTCATTTTGCATGTGCAAAGCCTTACAGTACTGCACTTGTGAAATCCGCTGATCTGCCTGTCCAAGAGCAAAGGGGCCGCCGCTGTCGGATGCCTGTAGCCCATATTATTGTTGCAAGTTGTTCACATGAGCATTTTATACAGAAGTTAGCTCCGCGTGAATGCACGTGTCCAGTTCTAAATCATCGTCATTTACTTTTGTCGCATTATTCCAACTTGCTGCTATAATATTGTGATTAAACAAGCAAGGGGCCAATTCAATAACCCAAGACCTGCTGCTGGAATGGCTTCGGTCAGCTTTGCAGGATGTAGGAGATACGGTCATTAGGTCGACCACTATTAGGTCGACCACTATTGGTCGACATGGAAAAAAGGTTGACATTCGTTTTTCCCCTTTTTTTTTTTTTTGTTTAGTTTTTTTTTCTTTTTTTATTTTCTTTCTTTCTTTTTTTAATTTAATTTCATTTTACTTTTTCATACTTTACGATCATCATGGACTATGATTAGGAATAGTAAACTGTGCCGAGCGCAGTGAGGCACCTTGCCCAAAGCATGGCACGCAAAGCGATCCATGCGAGGGGACACGGTGCACTAACTGGGGTTCCTGGTTACTTTACGAAGAAAACACCAAAAAACCCCAAACCTCATGTCGACCTTTTTCCCGGCGTTGACCTAGTCACTGTCGACTAATAGTGGTTGACCTAATGACTGTCGACCTTATGACCCATACCCCTCTCTAGCTGATCTCTGCATGCAGCCTATGGAGATGCGGCTACCATAATTACCCTTATGTGCACAGGCCGAGCTGGAGGCGGTAGTTTGCCTGTAATGGAATCTGCCCCAAAGTGATGATACCTGTATTTATGACTAGGAATGCAGGTGGTTAAGAAATACCTATTGAGGGAAAATAAAGACATTTGGCATTCTGCTTATTTTTGCAAAACAGTTAAAGAATGAAAATTGTCGCCTCGTAAAACTGCGATTCTCCCATTTTTAGCATCATTTTATATTTCTGAGTTCTAGCGATACTCCTGGGGGAGGTATCAGATTTAATTCAGCATTTGCTTGTTTTTTTATAAAAACATTTTACTATTTTTTTATTTTTTATTTTTTTTTTTTTTTTTTTTACATCAATAGTTTTTATTGGTTTTTATATGAATTGCAAAAAGAAAAAGGGGGGGGGGGGGTACAGAAAAAAAAACCGGGTGGGGAGGGATGTACACGTCAAATGAAATACAACATACATGAGAGACAGGTAACATAGCAGTAGGCAGGTATTCAGGTATCCTAGCCATATTAACAGATGAAAGTGTGCAGGGCTAGTTCAATTCTATAAGGTAAGCAATTGATATCATTATAGACATAACCACTAGTATAAACCAAAAGGGATAGCATGGGAGATGGAGCATTCAAGAAGTAGCAGATTCCTCATTCAGGCTAAATTGTAAAGGGGATGTCTTCCCTGGGTGTGATATGAGAGCAGAGCCTTCCCCCTCCGTAACGTATTCATGCCAATGGAACCATCGCATAATGGGAGAGGAAGCAGAGGAAGAATAAGGCACACATTCCGTTTCCATGATATAGTGGAAATGAACTTTATGAAATACTTTTAGAGCAGGAGGGACTACCGCTTGTTTCCAGGCCTGGGCCAGGGTTGCCCTAGCTGCTATACAAATGTGTCCCAATAAGTATCTTTGGGAGGCTGAAACCTCTAGGGGATACATATGTAGGAGAGCTAAGGTTGGGGATGGGCTTAAGGATAGACACAGCACTTTATTTATCAGCGTAAATACTTCTGCCCAGAAAGTTTGGAGGAGAGGACATGACCAAAAAATATGATACAAATGTCCTATTTCTCCGCAATTTCTCCAACAGAATGGTGAGCAGGAGGGCCAAAATGTGTGCAGTCTGTCCGGGGTCAGGTATAACCTATTCAACAATTTAAAATGCATTTCTGAATGGTTTAAGCAGCGTGACATGCGGAATGTTAATCGATATAATTGCTCCCATTGTGTCTCTGTTATGGGAATATTCAAGTCCCTCTCCCAACGCTTCTGAGCATTAGACTTTTGGTATGGGACCAATGAGATGAGTGTATTGTACCAATAAGTGATATCTTTAGTTGATGTAGGCAATCCCACGCGGGATCGGATAGACTGAACTAGAGAGCTGGGGGGGGTTTGTACAGTGGGTAGACTCTTAAACCAGTGTCTGATTTGGAAGTAGTGAAATAGTTCAGTACTCGGGAGGGAGAATTTGTCCTGCAATTGGGCGAATGAAAGAAAGGCAGTTCCATCTAGTAAGTCTCCAAGGGTATGAATATTACATGCATTCCATGTAGAAATATGTAGATTGGGAATTAATTTACTTACTGCTTTAAGTGAAAGGGCAGTGTAGGGGGTAGTAATGCCAGAAAGTTTACTCATCAAACTATCCCATATTCGTAAAGAGGAAGCTGTAGAGGGGAGGATGGTCATGTCGTTGGGACGTAGGGCTTTAGGAGTCCACAACAAATCTGCTAATGGGTATCCTGTGCAGCTGACATCCTCAATTTGGGCCCACATGGATATGGGATTGGAGGAGTTCCAAGATTTCAGTTGGGCAAGCACACATGCTTCCTGATACATATTTAGGTCGGGTAATGCGAGACCTCCTCTGTATGAGGCCTCGCTGAAGTCGTGTAGTATGGAATGTAGATGCGGGAGAGAAGAGGAGGGTCGAGATACAAAGAGAAGAACGTCGTCGGCAAAGAGACACAACTTATGGGGGAGTCCCCCATGGGCCAGGCCGGGGAATGCAGCATCTGCTCTGATTTTAGCCGCCAGGGGTTCAATGCTAAGAGCATAAATCAAAGGTGAGAGAGGGCAACCCTGGCGGGTTCCATTAGTGATTGGGAAGGCGTCCGACAGGAATCCATTGCTGAATACCCTTGCTGACGGTAGAGTGTATAATGCTAAGATTGACGCCAGAATCTGGGCTGAGAAGCCAAATTTAACTAAAACAGTACGCATATACAGCCAATTTAATCTGTCGAACGCCTTCTCAGCATCCAATGAGAGTAACAAAAATCCCTCGGTGTCAGAGGCCCTATCGATCAAATTGAAGACCCTGCGGGTGTTGTCAGAGGCCTGTCTTCCAGATACATAGAAACATAGAATTTGTCGGCAGATAAGAACCACTTGGCCCATCTAGTCTGCCCCTTTTTTTTTTTTTATATATTATTTTTTTTTATCACTAACCTTATTTGATCCTTATTTCTTTGTAAGGATATCCTTATGTCTATCCCATGCATGTTTAAATTGCTCTACTGTCTTAGCCTCTACCACCTCTGATGGGAGGCTATTCCACTTGTCCACTACCCTTTCTGTGAAATAATTTTTCCGCAAATTTCCCCTGAACCTCCCCCCCTCCAGTCTCAGTGCATGTCCTCGTGTCCTATTGCTTCTCTTCATTTGGAGAATGTTTCCCTCCTGGACTTTGTTAAAACCCTTCATATATTTGAAAGTTTCTATCATGTCGCCCCTTTCTCTTCTCTGCTCCAAACTATACATATTGAGATTTCTTAGTCTTTCTGGGTATGTTTTGTGATGTAGGCCATGCACCATTTTAGTTGCCCTCCTTTGTACAGTTTCTAATGTATTAATATCCTTTTGAAGATATGGCCTCCAGAACTGAATACAGTATTCTAGATGAGGCCGTACCAATGACCTATACAGTGGCATTATTACTTCTTTCTTTCTGCTGCTGATTCCTCTCCCAATGCAGCCAAGCATCTGACTAGCCTTCCTCATTGCCTTGTTACATTGCTTACCTGCCTTTAAGTCATCTGAAATAGTGACTCCTAGATCCCTTTCCTCCTCAGTAGTTTCCAGTATAGTGCCATTAATACTGTATTTAGCTTTAGGATTTTTGAGACCCAAGTGCATGATTTTGCATTTTTTGGCATTAAACTGTAATTGCCAGACTCTTGACCATTCCTCTAGTCTACCTAGATCCTCAATCATTTGTTTTACCCCACTTGGTGTGTCTACCCTGTTGCATACCTTTGTGTCATCTGCAAAAAGGCATACTTTCCCTTTAATCCCATTTGCAATGTCACCAATAAAGATATTGAAAAGCACTGGTCCAAGTACAGATCCCTGGGGTACTCCACTGGTAACATTTCCCTCCTGTGAATGCACTCCATTTACCACAACTCTCTGTTTTCTATCCTTCAACCAAGATCTTATCCATTCAATAATCCTAATATCCAATCCCAAACTTTCAAGTTTATTTAGCAGTCTGCGATGTGGAACTGTGTCAAAAGCCTTACTAAAGTCAAGATAAGCTATATCCATGGCTCCACCTTTATCCATCACTTTAGTCACACAATCAAAAAAGTCAATAAGATTTGTTTGACATGATCTTCCCCCAGTGAATCCATGCTGTTTGGGATCCAGTAAATTGCCGGATTTGAGATGATCTACAACTCTTTCTTTTAAGAGTGTTTCCATCAATTTCCCTACTACTGATGTAAGACTCACTGGTCTGTAGTTGTTTGCCTCTTCCTTGCTTCCACTTTTGTGCAGTGGGACTACGTTTGCTCTTTTCCAGTCCCCTGGAATTTCTCCTGTAGCTAATGACTGGTTGAATAATTCTGTCAATGGTGCTACCAGCACCTCTTTAAGTTCTTTTAGTATCCTTGGATGTATCCCATCTGGCCCCATAGATTTGTCCACTTTCAGCTTTGAGAGTTCTGTTAGGACCTTCTCCTCTGTAAATGTACTTGTTTCATTTTCCTGAATATCCCTGCAACTTAACTGTGGCCCCTTCCCCTCTCTTTCAGTAGTAAATACTGAGCAAAAATAATCATTAAGATGATCTGCTATTAAATTGTCTCCCTCAACAAGATTCCCAGTGTCCGTCTTTAGTTTTATAATTCCGCCTTTTGTTTTTCTTTTTTCGCTTATATACCTAAAAAAAGTTTTGCCTCCTTTACCCACTGACTGGGCCATTTTCTCCTCAGCTTGTGCCTTTGCACATCTGATTACCTTCTTTGTCTCCTTCTGTCTAACAAGATATATCTTTTTGTCTTCATTATTTTGTGTCTGCTTATATTTCCTAAAAGCCATCTTTTTTGCTCTCACAATATTTGCTACTTCTTTTGCAAACCACACTGGCTTCCTTTTCCTTGTGTTTTTCCTAACAGTTTTGATACAAAGGTCTGTTGCCTTCAATATTGCACATTTGAATGTTTTCCACCTCTCCTGCACTGTTTCCAAGTTCCTCCACTCTGCCAAAGAATCGCTTACACATTTTCCCATCCCTACAAAATCAGCCTTCCTAAAATCCAACACCTTTGTTTTTGTATGGGACGAGTCAGTCTCTGTCTTAATGCTGAACCATACTGCTTGATGATCACTGGATCCGAGGTTTTCACCCACTTTTACGTCTGATAATCTGTCTCCATTTGTAAGTATTAAGTCTAATATTGCGTCTTTCCGAGTGGGCTCCCTCACCAATTGGTGGAGGGATGCTCCCTGAAGGGAATTTAAAATGTTCCTACTTCTAGTGGAACTAGCAACAGACACCTCCCAGTTTACATCAGGAAGATTAAAGTCTCCCATGATTATTACCTCTCCTTTTAATGCCATTTTAGTTATGTCCTGCAATAGGTTCTTGTCAAGTTCCTCTTCCTGACCTGGTGGCCTGTATATCACGCCAATACGAATAATCAACTTTTCCCCTGTTTCTATGGTCACCCAAAGGGCCTCAGTTTTTTCTTCAATACTTTGTATTAATGTAGTATTTATGGCATTTTTTACATACATTGCTACCCCTCCCCCGATTTTTCCAATTCTGTCCTTCCTAAACAAAGTATATCCCGGTATAGCTATGTCCCAGTCATGATTTTCATTGTACCATGACTCTGTAATTGCCACAATGTCTAGATCATCCCTTGTCATTATTGCAGTTAGTTCTGGGATTTTATTTCCTAAGCTCCTAGCATTTGCACACATAGCTTTTAGAGTTTTGTTTGTGCTTTTTCTGTTCCTAGCTATGTTCTTCTCTCTGCCTATTTTTATTTGGTTTTGTTCTGAATTATCTTCTGTTGCTGTGGATATGCTTCCTATTCCCTTTGCCTGCAGAAACAATACCTCTGTGTTGGGGGAGCAGATTTCTTTATTCCTATTTGGTTCACTGCCCCCCTTTGTTAGTTTAAATAGCTCTTGATGAAGCATCCAAACTGTTCAGTTAGTATTTTCGTTCCCGTTGAAGATGGGTGCAGGCCGTCACTTTTGTATAAGCTCCTATCTTGCCAGATGGTGTGACTATGGCCTATAAATCCAAATCTCTCCTCATTGCACCATGTCCTTAGCCAAACATTGAAGTTTCTGATGCAATGAGTTCTGTCTTCCCCTCTGTGTACTGGCAATACTTCTGAAAAAGATACAGTGGTTGCCACCTGCTTCAGAGCAGTCCCTAACTTCCTAAATTCATCTTTTACAGCAATGAGTTCTGCATTTGCCAGGTCATTTGTCCCTAGGTGGACAATGACATCCACCTCCCCATCTTTTCTTGCTGCCTTCACAATTCTTAGCATGCGCTCTTTATCCCTTGGAGCTGTGGCTCCAGGTAAGCACCTTACTTGTTTCTCTACTTCATTTGCATTTCCCAGATGTATTCCTCTAATAATGGAATCTCCCAAAAGAAGTGCAGTCCTTTTTGGAGATTCAATTTTCCTGTTCCATTTCCTGTTCCTATGGTTGGTAGATGTCCCCATATCCTCCTGTTCTGTAGTGCCTCTATTAGTTGTATCTTCCAGCCCTGCAAGAGTAGCATACGAGTTTTGCAGTGTCACCGCTTGCGGGAGGTGTCTGTGTCCCTCTGGAAACCTCTGCCCTTGAGAGCCCACAGTAGTCCAGGCAGAATGTCTTCTGGTGGCTCTCTGAGGCAGTGGAGGCTTCAAAGACACAGACATCTTACAAATCTCAGCATGCAGTTTTGCTATCTCCTCCTTCAGCAGAGAAAATTGCTCACAGATTGGACAGCAGCTGAGTCTCCACGCTGCCTCTTTCCAAACAAATGCTTTACATCCATTGCACTGCACAAGGCCAAACATTGTATCAGATGTGAATGGTATTTCAAATTTGTGTGTTACTTGGTGTATTTTAAAACTCACCTGTTGCTGTATTCTAACTCACCTGCTGCTGTTACAAACTCACTTAATAAGCCAAGCCTCACTTTATAATGCACGCCTCTCACAAGAGCACAGCTCACAGAGTCTGGTCACTGTTTATATAGTTTCTCCTCAGGTAGCTGTTCTATTCAGCCCCTCCTCCTAATCACTTCACACCTAGATTCAGCCACTCCTCCTCCTAGTTTCTCTTCACACTCTAAGACAGCACAAGTGAAAGCACAGAGACAAACACAGCCAAATTCTCACTCCTTTTTCCCACAATATTACAATCCCTATATGGATAGATAGAGAATACTCACCTGCTGCTGTTACAAACTCACTTAATAAGCCAAGCCTCACTTTATAATGCACGCCTCTCACAAGAGCACAGCTCACAGAGTCTGGTCACTGTTTATATAGTTTCTCCTCAGGTAGCTGTTCTATTCAGCCCCTCCTCCTAATCACTTCACACCTAGATTCAGCCACTCCTCCTCCTAGTTTCTCTTCACACTCTAAGACAGCACAAGTGAAAGCACAGAGACAAACACAGCCAAATTCTCACTCCTTTTTCCCACAATATTACAATCCCTATATGGATAGATAGAGAATACTCACCTGCTGCTGTTACAAACTCACTTAATAAGCCAAGCCTCACTTTATAATGCACGCCTCTCACAAGAGCACAGCTCACAGAGTCTGGTCACTGTTTATATAGTTTCTCCTCAGGTAGCTGTTCTATTCAGCCCCTCCTCCTAATCACTTCACACCTAGATTCAGCCACTCCTCCTCCTAGTTTCTCTTCACACTCTAAGACAGCACAAGTGAAAGCACAGAGACAAACACAGCCAAATTCTCACTCCTTTTTCCCACAATATTACAATCCCTATATGGATAGATAGAGAATACTCACCTGCTGCTGTTACAAACTCACTTAATAAGCCAAGCCTCACTTTATAATGCACGCCTCTCACAAGAGCACAGCTCACAGAGTCTGGTCACTGTTTATATAGTTTCTCCTCAGGTAGCTGTTCTATTCAGCCCCTCCTCCTAATCACTTCACACCTAGATTCAGCCACTCCTCCTCCTAGTTTCTCTTCACACTCTAAGACAGCACAAGTGAAAGCACAGAGACAAACACAGCCAAATTCTCACTCCTTTTTCCCACAATATTACAATCCCTATATGGATAGATAGAGAATACTCACCTGCTGCTGTTACAAACTCACTTAATAAGCCAAGCCTCACTTTATAATGCACGCCTCTCACAAGAGCACAGCTCACAGAGTCTGGTCACTGTTTATATAGTTTCTCCTCAGGTAGCTGTTCTATTCAGCCCCTCCTCCTAATCACTTCACACCTAGATTCAGCCACTCCTCCTCCTAGTTTCTCTTCACACTCTAAGACAGCACAAGTGAAAGCACAGAGACAAACACAGCCAAATTCTCACTCCTTTTTCCCACAATATTACAATCCCTATATGGATAGATAGAGAATACTCACCTGCTGCTGTTACAAACTCACTTAATAAGCCAAGCCTCACTTTATAATGCACGCCTCTCACAAGAGCACAGCTCACAGAGTCTGGTCACTGTTTATATAGTTTCTCCTCAGGTAGCTGTTCTATTCAGCCCCTCCTCCTAATCACTTCACACCTAGATTCAGCCACTCCTCCTCCTAGTTTCTCTTCACACTCTAAGACAGCACAAGTGAAAGCACAGAGACAAACACAGCCAAATTCTCACTCCTTTTTCCCACAATATTACAATCCCTATATGGATAGATAGAGAATACTCACCTGCTGCTGTTACAAACTCACTTAATAAGCCAAGCCTCACTTTATAATGCACGCCTCTCACAAGAGCACAGCTCACAGAGTCTGGTCACTGTTTATATAGTTTCTCCTCAGGTAGCTGTTCTATTCAGCCCCTCCTCCTAATCACTTCACACCTAGATTCAGCCACTCCTCCTCCTAGTTTCTCTTCACACTCTAAGACAGCACAAGTGAAAGCACAGAGACAAACACAGCCAAATTCTCACTCCTTTTTCCCACAATATTACAATCCCTATATGGATAGATAGAGAATACTCACCTGCTGCTGTTACAAACTCACTTAATAAGCCAAGCCTCACTTTATAATGCACGCCTCTCACAAGAGCACAGCTCACAGAGTCTGGTCACTGTTTATATAGTTTCTCCTCAGGTAGCTGTTCTATTCAGCCCCTCCTCCTAATCACTTCACACCTAGATTCAGCCACTCCTCCTCCTAGTTTCTCTTCACACTCTAAGACAGCACAAGTGAAAGCACAGAGACAAACACAGCCAAATTCTCACTCCTTTTTCCCACAATATTACAATCCCTATATGGATAGATAGAGAATACTCACCTGCTGCTGTTACAAACTCACTTAATAAGCCAAGCCTCACTTTATAATGCACGCCTCTCACAAGAGCACAGCTCACAGAGTCTGGTCACTGTTTATATAGTTTCTCCTCAGGTAGCTGTTCTATTCAGCCCCTCCTCCTAATCACTTCACACCTAGATTCAGCCACTCCTCCTCCTAGTTTCTCTTCACACTCTAAGACAGCACAAGTGAAAGCACAGAGACAAACACAGCCAAATTCTCACTCCTTTTTCCCACAATATTACAATCCCTATATGGATAGATAGAGAATACTCACCTGCTGCTGTTACAAACTCACTTAATAAGCCAAGCCTCACTTTATAATGCACGCCTCTCACAAGAGCACAGCTCACAGAGTCTGGTCACTGTTTATATAGTTTCTCCTCAGGTAGCTGTTCTATTCAGCCCCTCCTCCTAATCACTTCACACCTAGATTCAGCCACTCCTCCTCCTAGTTTCTCTTCACACTCTAAGACAGCACAAGTGAAAGCACAGAGACAAACACAGCCAAATTCTCACTCCTTTTTCCCACAATATTACAATCCCTATATGGATAGATAGAGAATACTCACCTGCTGCTGTTACAAACTCACTTAATAAGCCAAGCCTCACTTTATAATGCACGCCTCTCACAAGAGCACAGCTCACAGAGTCTGGTCACTGTTTATATAGTTTCTCCTCAGGTAGCTGTTCTATTCAGCCCCTCCTCCTAATCACTTCACACCTAGATTCAGCCACTCCTCCTCCTAGTTTCTCTTCACACTCTAAGACAGCACAAGTGAAAGCACAGAGACAAACACAGCCAAATTCTCACTCCTTTTTCCCACAATATTACAATCCCTATATGGATAGATAGAGAATACTCACCTGCTGCTGTTACAAACTCACTTAATAAGCCAAGCCTCACTTTATAATGCACGCCTCTCACAAGAGCACAGCTCACAGAGTCTGGTCACTGTTTATATAGTTTCTCCTCAGGTAGCTGTTCTATTCAGCCCCTCCTCCTAATCACTTCACACCTAGATTCAGCCACTCCTCCTCCTAGTTTCTCTTCACACTCTAAGACAGCACAAGTGAAAGCACAGAGACAAACACAGCCAAATTCTCACTCCTTTTTCCCACAATATTACAATCCCTATATGGATAGATAGAGAATACTCACCTGCTGCTGTTACAAACTCACTTAATAAGCCAAGCCTCACTTTATAATGCACGCCTCTCACAAGAGGTCAGGGTGAATCAGCATTGGTAAGTAAGCACTAAGTCGGGATGCTATCATTTTAGCATAGAGCTTAAGATCGCTATTAAGCAATGCAATTGGTCTGTAGTTGTGGCAGTGAGCAGGGTCTTTCCCAGGCTTGGGTATAGCTACCACCCGTGCCTCCAGCATTTCCTTAGGGAAGGTACCAGTACTAGTTATATCATTAAACAGAGTAGTCAAAATGGGGGAGAGGCGGTCTGTAAAGGAAGTATAAAAATCGTTAATAAACCCATCGGGGCCAGGGGCCTTATTCTTTGGGAGGGATTTAATCGTGGCTTCGACCTCTAGTGCGGTCCAAGGGGCGTTTAAGGCATCTAACTGATCAGGAGTCAGGGTGGGGAGGTTGACCGAAGAAAGAAATGCTTGTATGGAGTCAGGAGTAGGCTGGGATGTGAGGGGATCAGAATGTAAATTGTACAATTTAGTGTAGTAGTTCGCGAATTGGTTAGCGATATCTAGAGGGTTGGCAAGCTTAGAGCCAGCAGAGGAGAGAATATGTTTAATTCTATTGCGAGCTCGTTGGGCACGAAGTCTGCGGGCAAGCATTTTACCGGGTCTATTACCTACCAAGTAGAATTTCTGGCGTAGTCTATTCAGGGCTGCTTGGGTTCTAAAAACCAAAAGTTTTTGTAATTGGCTGCGAATGTCAGATAGTTCCTTACGCAAAAGCCGAGTGGGGTGCTTCTTATTCTTATCTTCAGCTATTTTAAGTCTCTGCTCCAGATCTAGTTGGAGTTGTTTAGCTTGCTTTGTAAGCGTAGCTCCAGCCTGAATAGCGGAACCACGGACAACCGCTTTTAACGCACACCAGTAGTTTGGTAAAGAGGTGTCCGATGGGGAGTTAGTGTCTGTATACAGGGACATGCAATCGGAGATAATTTTTTTGGCCAACGTGTCGTGCAATAGATGGGGAGATAATCGCCATGATCTGGGGGGGATGGAAGCAGACTTAATGTGCCATTTCCAGTATATCGGAGCGTGGTCGGACCAGGTGATAGGAAGGATGTCGACCATACCAGAATCCTGTAAGGTCCATTTATCACATAACACAAGGTCAATTCGTGAGTATGAATTGTGAACTGGTGAGAAGAACGTGTAATCTCTACCTGAGGGGTTGCGAATGCGCCAGATGTCATATAGGTCGAACTCTGCTAACACGTTACGTAGCGCTAATGAGGGGCCAGGGCGGGATTTAGATGTAGTTGAAGAGGGCTGGGACGATTTATCAAGTTTAGGATCTAATACTAAGTTGAAGTCTCCTAGGAGGATTAGGGAGCCGACCCGGACCTTTTGAATAAGCAAGCAGAGCTTCCGAATAAAGGCCACCTGGTTCGAGTTAGGTGCGTATAGAGAGACTATAGTGACAGATCTACTTTCCAGAACACCCGTGAGAATCAAGTACCGGCCTGCTTTATCTGCAATTTGGGAGTGGAGAGTAAAAGGAACATTATCTCTAAACAGCAGAGCTACTCCATTTCTTTTAAAGGGGCCGTTAGCGAAATATCCTATAGGGAACCTGTGGTCTTTCAATACAGGGGGATTGTGGGAGGAAAAGTGAGTTTCTTGTAAGGCGACTATATCAGCTTTATACTTATGGAAGGAGGATAGTCTCCGTTTGTTGGGAGAGTTTAACCCCTTCACATTCAGTGTAAGAATACCAACCATAATTATTCAGTAAAAATACTATGCAGGTGACGGCATCCCATCCTGATGGGGGGGGGGGGATAGAGAAAACATGGAAAAGGGGCAATAGACTCAAAAATCGTAAGTCAAAGGGAAAGGAAAAGTAAACCGACCCAGTACATCGGGTCTGCATAGCTACTGCAGGGGAAAAATGAATGCAGTAGATAAACGGGGGGCAGGCGGACTCTTCAGTCCACCCAGAGTCAGTGAGAGACAAATAGCTAATGTATAGGGAGAGTAAATACACATCTCCTTCTTGGTATAAGTGGGACGTGGGAAATAAACAAATATTAAAGAGACAAAAACGAAGCCTAAATTGGTATGGCCTATCTTACTAGCGGAAATTCCTCCGTCTGGAGTAATCAGCGTGTACTATAAAGATAGGCCCTTAAACAGATAAACAGGTAAACTAGGGAGTAAACTGAACAATCACCTCTATGTAGGAGAGTATGTACTATGGTAACTAGCAAGGAGAAAATATAACTCGCCCAGAGGGATTCTATAACCAGAAGTGCAGCAGTAAACAGAGATATAATAAAGTCAGCATCTCTAACTAAATAAAGAAAGGCATGTTAGAACGTTCATTAATTACGTAGTGCGTTCACTCAGTGGCCCATTCCGAGCGAGGTGGGGGACGTCTCTCATGCGAGGATGGTAATTTCACAGAGATGTCCCAGTCCTCGAGCAGCTTCACTCCGGCTTCCAGCTCTGATATAGTAAACGAAGAACCGTCATAAAAGACAATCAGCTTCACTGGAAAGCCCCATCTATATCTGATATCTTGGGCCCGGAGGGCGGAGGTGATCGGAGCTAAACTGCGTCTCTTAGAGAGGGTGAGTGCGGAAAAGTCCGGGAACAATTGCAATCCTCCTAGGGTGTCGGAGTTCTCTGCAGCTCGAGTAGCTTGGAGAATACGTTCTTTAACGGTGAAGAAGTGTACCCGGAGTAACGTATCTCTAGGTAAGGAGTTGGAGATAAACCGAGGTTTAGGAAGGCGATGGATTCGGTCAATTAGCAGTTCCGCATCAGGTGCACCAGGTAGCAGTTTACGGAACAGGGCCATGACCTATTCAGTCAGTTCCGAGTTGTCGACCGAGTCGGGTATTCCACGTATTTTAATATTGTTCCGTCTGGAACGATCTTCCATATCTGCCATTTTGTTTTTAAATGTGTCCAACTCGTTTTGTTGTTGGTCATGAGCTGTGATCAGATCGTTATGCGACGTCACCAGTTCTTCCAGTTTGCGCTCTAGAGTGTCGGTTCTATCCCCTATGGCTGTCAGCTCAACTTTGACTTCACGTATAGCAGCTGTGAGGTCATGAGTTAAGTCCGATTTGAAGGCCGTCAGGACCTGACAGAGGGTCTTCACAGTAAGAGGAGCATCAGAATTCGGGTCCACGCCCGACACTGAAAGCGAGCTGGACAGGTCAGGTGAGTAGGGGCTTTTCGTGGAGGGGGCCGACACTCCTCGAGGTGACGGGGATGTCTGATGTTGTTTCCTGACCGGGAGGGACACCTGAGGGGGCAGTGTGCCTTTTGCTTTTTTAGGTGCCATAATGAAAAAAAAATGGAGAGAAAATAAATTATCTGAGAGTGATGCAGCAGACTGATCCCTCTAGGCTAGTGCGTTATAAAGTAGGCAGGATGCCTGTTTTTAAACGTAGTCCCATGTTAAACGATAAGACTCTGGGTGGAAAAGGCCCACATCAGGGGTCACATTGCGACGGGCTGTAGGAGTGTAGAGACGAGGGTCGCCTCAAGCCCGATATTGATGATAAGAAAGCACTGGACAGAGCTTGAGAGATTAGTATGAGAGGGCACAGTTAAATAGTAAAATGTACCTCTTTAAAATGTACCTTTTTAGCTGCAGTCAAATGTGTATTGTATGACTACAATAGAGTGAGGCCACTGGCAGATGTAGAGCAGGCAGAACTTGTGAACTAGTAGGCTGCTTCAGGGCTATTATGCAGTGGTCCTGGGTTTTGCTACCTCTGGCAGTATAGCTTTAGAATAGTTTCCAAGATGGCCGCCGCCAGAGCCACTAGCAGACAGACTCTCCTAACATCTGCTCTTCCCGGCCCAAGGGGGAAGTTTTTCTGCCCTCTGCAGGTACCTGAGGGTCTGGGGAGGGTCCCCTCTGGCCAGAGGGTGTGTGGGGTGCCCGCAGGAGGTCCGCCGGGTCCCGCCGCGGCCGCGAACGGGTCCCGGAGCTCGTCGCCGGGATGCCTTCAAACTCGAGGCCCCGGCTTCTGGAAGCTGAGTAGGCCGCGGGCTCGTAGCGGCGGAGATGGTCTCTCAGCTGTGCGGGGCTCCTCTCCAGATAGCCCACAGCCGTCAGCAGCTCACAGGGGCACAGTAGGGGCTAGGTGGATCAGTGCTGAGAGGGCTTGAGGGTGGTTTAGAGCCCTTTATTGCAGGAGCTCCAGCCCAATGTGTCTATGCAGGCTAGCGTCCAAGCCACGCCCCCCTTTTTTATTTTTTTTAACAATACAAGTAACTATTATATGGAATTTATAGTTGGCGCTTGTACTGTTTTCTGTATTCATTCCATGATCTCCAGGGTATTTTTTATTTAAAAATGAAGAGGAGGGTTGGACGGATGTTCTTGGGGGGTGAATTCAATTTGTTTTCCTCGAGGCTGCCACTAGATGGTGCCCAGCGGCGCAATTAAATTGTTGCTCCGTTCGGGTGCGATTAGCTGCGTGGAGTCACATTTCAGCTAGCCGTCCCCCATGCTATTGAAAGTGACCTGTTTTGGCAACGTAATGGCACTTCACGCACAGCACTTTGGTCGGGTTTAGCAGTTTTACGTGGCTAAACCCGACACTCATGGGTGCAATCAGTGTGGAAAAGATATTTGAATATGGCCCCGACTGCGATTAAAAACAATTGAATTGCCCCTTTAGAACTTATACCCCTTTCACACCATTGACCCAGGTCAAACCTGATCGCTGATCTGGCTTTTGCATACTGTTAGCCTGACCTGGGTTAGATAACCCAGCTTGCACTTTCGCACTGAATACTACACAGGTTGGTCCCAGGTTCAGACCAGGGTTAAATTACTGGGACACTAAACCCAGTCCCTTTAAACTAGTGGTGGGGAACCTCAGGCCCGAGGGCCGTATAAGTCCCTCAAAGCCACTTGAGCTGGCCCGGCCAGGCTCGCCTAAACGAGAGAAGATGCCGAGCGCCCGCTGAGATTTTACAACCAGCGGGCACCCGGCTCCTCAGCAGCAGCTGGAGGCAGGAGCTCACTCCTGAGCGCCAGCTTCTGGCTCAGGCAGTGTACATGTGTGGCGCTATGGGAGAGACGTCATGACATCTCTCCCATAGTTTTGAGGAGAGGCAGGGCAGCGTTCCGGAAGCGGGAGCAGGGCTGGGGAGCATTGTGGTGGGGGTTTTTTTAATGTGCGTGTGTAAGCGGCACTACTAGGGGGCATATTTAATGGGGCATATCTAATGGGGCATAACAAGTGACTGGGGGCATAATAACTACTGACTGGGGGCAGGCTAATTTTTAAGTTAGTTTTTGTATGGCCCCCGAAGGATTTTATAAATATCCAAATGGCCCTTGGTAGAAAAAAGGTTCCCCACCCCTGCTTTAAACCTATGCCAGAACCTGGGTTGCCTGGGCAACATTCCGGGTCAGGGGCTTGTTGTGAAAGAGGTATTCGTTTATAAGGCAAATATAACAATGTGAATTTTAAACCGTAATATTTCCGTTTATTTTCATACCTTCCGTTTTATCTCTTATAATTATAATGTTTTCAAAATGTAATTATTAAATATCTATTTTTATAACGATTATAAGAGGTGTGTTTCTATTTACTTAAAATTTGTGTTTGTTTGGAGGGGAGCAATATATAAAAACAGAAAGTAGTAAACTAAGAACTGATGAACTCCCATTATACTGTAACTACCAAGGAAACCGTAATATTGCATGAGTTCTTAAAGCTGCACTACCACTTAGGGGTGGGGGGGAGGGGAGGAGTGTATGGGGTTATAACTCGGTCTCCTCCTGGATCCTATGGGCAATAGGGCTACATAGCTTCTCATTGGTTTTCCTGGTCACACCCCCTGTCCTGCAGCCTTTTTAAAGTGGTGACTAAAATTGTTCCTCTCTATAGGTGATAGTGCAATTTTGAAGTAGAGAACTGCCCATACCTGGTTGGCAGAGGCTCTATCCTCAGTAGACTTCAATGGAACAGTGCCTAAAAAGGGCATACAGGTTGAGTATCCCATATCCAAATATTCCGAAATACGGAATATTCCGAAATACAGACTTTTTTGAGTGAGAGTGAGATAGTGAAACCTTTGTTTTTGATGGCTCAATGTACACAAACTTTGTTTAATACACAAAGTTATTACAAATATTGTATTAAATGACCTTCAGGCTGCGTGTATAAGGTGTATATGAAACATAAATGAATTGTGTGAATGTAGGCACACTTTGTTTAATGCACAAAGTTATAAAAAATATTTGCTAAAATTACCTTCAGGCTGTGTGTATAAGGTATATATGATACATAAATGTATTCTGTGCTTAGATTTACCGTAGGTCTCATCACCATGATATCTCATTATGGTATGCAATTATTCCAAAATACGGAACAATCCCATATCCAAAATACCTCTGGTCCCAAGCATTTTGGATAAGGGATACTCAACCTGTATTAACATGGGAAATAGTGCATATCTCAGACTTGGCTTATATTTGTTTCCTTACCAAAATGAGCTCTGCAAACCATACCTGTACTGAGGCAGAGGGAGGACTGCTCTATTTTGCGTCATGTCACTTATGTATAGTTGCCCAACAGGCCCACAAAAGTGGTTACGTCCATACTCAACCGCTGCTCTGCATGATTCTGTCACCTGCATCTACTTATGGTTGGAGATGGGTGGACCAACGTGCACGAAGACAGTATGGCAGAGATTTTAAACCTTTTACAACTCGTGGCACACCGAACAAGATTTAAATATTGCCATGGTACACTCAAATATAATGGTGATGCATGGTGCAGTTGCGTGTCCTAGGATGTCATGTCGCAGCTTCTCCATAGGTAATGCCTTAGCCACATCTGAGAAAGCCAGAAGAGCCCAACACTGCCCGGGCCTCAGTAGCGGCAAAACACTGACTGGCCTGGCTGTGCTTCTATGGCGGCACACCTGGAGACTGGTCAGGGCACACTAATGTGGCACGGTGGTTGAAAAAGAAAAGTAATAAAAAAAAAAGATATATACACACACACACACTGGCAAGACACATTCTGCAGGGGTGGTTTTTGTTTTGTTTTTTACATTTGTACATGAGAAGCGCAGGTGTTCTTAGTGGTTTGCATGTTTTCTAAATTTCTCTGACGTCCTAGTGGATGCTGGGAACTCCGTAAGGACCATGGGGAATAGCGGCTCCGCAGGAGACTGGGCACAAAAGTAAAGCTTTAGGACTACCTGGTGTGCACTGGCTCCTCCCCCTATGACCCTCCTCCAAGCCTCAGTTAGATTTTTGTGCCCGGCCGAGAAGGGTGCACACTAGGGGCTCTCCTGAGCTTCTTAGTGAAAGTTTAGTTTTAGGTTTTTTATTTTCAGTGAGACCTGCTGGCAACAGGCTCGCTGCATCGAGGGACTAAGGGGAGAAGAAGCGAACCTGCCTGCTTGCAGCCAGCTTGGGCTTCTTAGGCTACTGGACACCATTAGCTCCAGAGGGACCGAACACAGGCCCAGCCTCGGAGCTCGGTCCCAGAGCCGCGCCGCTGGCCCCCTTACAGAGCCAGAAGCAAGAAGAGGTCCGGAAAAATCGGCGACAGAAGACATCAGTCTTCAACAAGGTAGCGCACAGCACTGCAGCTGTGCGCCATTGTTACTCAGGCACACTTCACACTTCGGTCACTGAGGGTGCAGGGCGCTAGGGGGGGGCGCCCTGAGCAGCAATGTAAACACCTTGGCTGGCATAAATACACCACATATAACCCCCAGGGCTATATGGATGTATTTTAACCCCTGCCAGAACTCGCCAAAAAGCGGGAGAAAAGGCCGCAGAGAAGGGGGCGGAGCCTATCTCCTCAGCACACGGGCGCCATTTTCCATCACAGCTCCGCTGGAAGGACGTCTCCCTGACTCTCCCCTGCAGTCCTGCACTACAGAAAAGGGTAAAAAAGAGAGGGGGGCACTAATTTGGCGCAGTTTTGATACTAACAGCAGCTATAAAGGGAAAAGCACATTTTATAGTGGTATTCCTGTCTATATATAGCGCTCTGGTGTGTACTGGCATACTCTCCCTCTGTCTCCCCAAAGGGCTAGTGGGGTCCTGTCCTCTATCAGAGCATTCCCTGTGTGTGTGTCGGTACGATTGTGTCGACATGTTTGAGGAGGAAAATGAGATGGAGGCGGAGCAATTGCTTATTATAGAGTTGTCACCCCCTAGGGAGTCGACACCTGAGTGGATGAGCTTATGGAAGGAATTGCGTGACAGTGTCAGCTCTTTACGACAGACAGTTGACGACATGAGACAGCCGGCTACTCAGCTTGTGCCTGTCCAGGGGTCTCAAACGCCATCAGGGGCTTTAAAACGCCCGTTACCTCAAATGGCAGACACAGACACGGATACTGACTCCAGTGTCGATGATGAGGAGACAAACGTGACTTCCACTAGGGCCACACGTTACATGATTGAAGCAATGAAAAATGTATTGCATATCTCTGATAATACAAGTACCACTAAAAAGGGTATTATGTTTAGTGAGAAAAAACTGCCTGTAGTTTTTCCTGTATCCGAGGAATTAAATGATGTGTGTGATGAGGCGTGGGTTTCCCCTGATAAAAAACTGATAATTCCTAAAAGGTTATTGGCATCGTACCCTTTCCCGCCAGAAGATAGGGCACGTTGGGAAACACCCCCTAGGGTGGATAAAGCGCTCACACGCTTGTCTAAACAGGTAGCACTACCCTCTCCTGATACGGCCGCCCTAAAGGAACCTGCCGATAGAAAGCTGGAGAATATCCTAAAATGTATATACACTCACACGGGTGTTATACTGCGACCAGCAATCGCCTCAGCCTGGATGTGCAGTGCGGGCCTGGCGTGGTCGGATTCCCTGACTGAAAATATTGATACCCTAGATAGGGACAGTATATTACTGACTATAGAGCATTTGAAGGATGCATTTCTATATATGCGTGATGCACAGAGGGATATTTGCCGACTGGCATCAAGAGTTAGCGCGCTGTCCATTTCTGCAAGAAGAGGTTTATGGACGCGGCAGTGGTCAGGTGATGCGGATTCTAAAAGGCACATGGAAGTATTGCCTTATAAGGGGGAGGAGTTATTTGGGGTAGGTCTATCAGACTTGGTAGCCACGGCAACTGCTGGAAAATCCACATTTTTACCCCAGGTAGCTTCTCAACCTAAGAAGACGCCGTATTATCAGGCGCAGTCCTTTCGGCCCCATAAGGGCAAGCGGGCAAAAGGCGCCTCATTTCTGCCCCGTGGCAGAGGGAGAGGAAAAAGGCTGCAACAAACAGCCAGTTCCCAGGAACAAAAGCCCTCTCCCGCCTCCGCAAAGTCCTCAGCATGACGCTGGGGCTTTACAAGCGGACTCAGGCACGGTGGGGGCCCGTCTCAAGAAGTTCAGTGCGCAGTGGGCCCACTCGCAAGTGGACCCCTGGATCCTTCAGGTGGTATCTCAGGGGTACAAATTGGAATTCGAGACGTCTCCCCCTCGCCGTTTTCTAAAGTCTGCTTTACCGACGTCTCCCTCAGACAGGGAGGCAGTATTGGAAGCCATTCACAAGCTGTATTCCCAGCAGGTGATAATCAAGGTACCCCTCCTACAACAGGGAAAGGGGTACTATTCCACACTATTTGTGGTACCGAAGCCGGACGGCTCGGTGAGACCAATTTTAAACCTAAAATCCTTGAACACTTACATACAAAGGTTCAAATTCAAGATGGAGTCACTCAGAGCAGTGATTGCAAACCTGGAAGAAGGGGACTATATGGTGTCTCTGGACATCAAAGATGCTTACCTACATGTCCCAATTTACCCTTCTCACCAAGGGTACCTCAGGTTTGTGGTACAGAACTGTCACTATCAGTTTCAGACGCTGCCGTTTGGATTGTCCACGGCACCCCGGGTCTTTACCAAGGTAATGGCCGAAATGATGATACTCCTTCGAAGGAAGGGAGTTTTAGTTATCCCTTACTTGGACGATCTCCTGATAAGGGCAAGATCCAGGGAACAGTTGGAAGTCGGGGTAGCACTATCTCAGATAGTGCTGCGCCAGCACGGTTGGATTCTCAATATTCCAAAATCGCAGCTGATCCCGACGACACGACTTCTATTCCTAGGGATGATCCTGGACACAGTCCAGAAAAAGGTGTTTCTCCCGGAGGAGAAAGCCAGGGAGTTATCCGAACTAGTCAGAAATCTCCTAAAACCAGGCAAAGTCTCAGTGCATCAATGCACAAGGGTCCTGGGAAAGATGGTGGCTTCTTACGAAGCAATCCCATTCGGCAGATTCCACGCAAGAACCTTCCAGTGGGATCTGCTAGACAAATGGTCCGGGTCGCATCTTCAGATGCATCAGCGGATAATCTTGTCACCAAGGACAAGGGTGTCTCTCCTGTGGTGGTTGCAGAGTGCTCATCTTCTAGAGGGCCGCAGATTCGGCATTCAGGACTGGGTCCTGGTGACAACGGATGCCAGCCTGAGAGGCTGGGGAGCAGTCACACAGGGAAGAAATTTCCAGGGCTTGTGGTCAAGCCTGGAGACATCACTTCACATAAATATCCTGGAGCTAAGGGCCATCTACAATGCTCTAAGCCTAGCAAGACCTCTGCTTCAAGGTCAGCCGGTGCTGATCCAGTCAGACAACATCACAGCAGTCGCCCACGTAAACAGACAGGGCGGCACAAGAAGCAGGAGGGCAATGGCAGAAGTTGCAAGGATTCTTCGCTGGGCGGAAAATCATGTGATCGCACTGTCAGCAGTGTTCATTCCGGGAGTGGACAACTGGGAAGCAGACTTCCTCAGCAGACACGACCTCCACCCGGGAGAGTGGGGACTTCACCCAGAAGTCTTCCACATGATTGTGAACCATTGGGAAAAACCAAAGGTGGACATGATGGCGTCCCGCCTCAACAAAAAACTAGACAGGTATTGCGCCAGGTCAAGGGACCCTCAGGCAATAGCTGTGGACGCTCTGGTAACACCGTGGGTGTACCAGTCAGTGTACGTGTTCCCTCCTCTGCCTCTCATACCCAAGGTACTGAGAATCATAAGAAGGAGAGGAGTAAGGACTATACTCGTGGCTCCGGATTGGCCAAGAAGGACTTGGTACCCGGAACTTCAAGAGATGCTCACAGAGGACCCGTGGCCTCTACCTCTAAGAAGGGACCTGCTCCAGCAGGGACCCTGTCTGTTCCAAGACTTACCGCGGCTGCGTTTGACGGCATGGCGGTTGAACGCCGGATCCTGAAGGAAAAAGGCATTTTGGATGAAGTCATCCCTACCCTGATCAAAGCCAGGAAGGATGTAACCGTACAGCATTATCACCGTATTTGGCGTAAATATGTTGCGTGGTGCGAGGCCAGGAAGGCCCCTACAGAGAAATTTCAACTGGGTCATTTCCTGCAAACAGGACTGTCTATGGGCCTAAAATTAGGGTCCATTAAGGTTCAAATTTCGGCCCTGTCGATTTTCTTCCTGAAAGAACTGGCTTCAGTTCCTGAAGTTCAGACGTTTGTCAAGGGGGTACTGCATATACAGCCTCCTTTTGTGCCTCCAGTGGCACCTTTGGATCTCAATGTAGTTTTGGGGTTCCTAAAATCACATTGGTTTGAACCACTCACCACTGTGGACTTAAAATATCTCTCATGGAAAGTGGTAATGCTGTTGGCCCTGGCTTCAGCCAGGCGTGTCTCAGAATTGGTGGCTTTATCCTATAAAAGCCCTTACCTAATTTTTCATACGGACAGGGCAGAATTGAGGACTCGTCCTCAATTTCTCCCTAAGGTGGTTTTAGTGTTTCACTTGAACCAGCCTATTGTGGTACCTGCGGCTACTAGGGACTTGGAGGACTCCAAGTTGCTGGACGTAGTCAGGGCCCTGAAAATATATGTTTCCAGGACGGCTGGAGTCAGAAAATCTGACTCGCTGTTTATCCTGTATGCACCCAACAAGCTGGGTGCTCCTGCTTCTAAGCAGACTATTGCTCGTTGGATTTGTAGTACAATTCAGCTTGCACATTCTGTGGCAGGCCTGCCACAGCCAAAATCTGTAAAAGCCCATTCCACAAGGAAGGTGGGCTCATCTTGGGCGGCTGCCCGAGGGGTCTCGGCTTTACAACTTTGCCGAGCAGCTACTTGGTCAGGGGCAAACACGTTTGCTAAATTCTACAAATTTGATACCCTGGCTGAGGAGGACCTGGAGTTCTTTCATTCGGTGCTGCAGAGTCATCCGCACTCTCACGCCCGTTTGGGTGCTTTGGTATAATCCCCATGGTCCTTACGGAGTCCCCAGCATCCACTAGGACGTTAGAGAAAATAATTATTTACTTACCGATAATTCTATTTCTCGTAGTCCGTAGTGGATGCTGGGCGCCCATCCCAAGTGCGGATTGTCTGCAATACTTGTACATAGTTATTGTTACAAAAATCGGGTTATTATTGTTGTGAGCCATCTTTTCAGAGGCTCCTCTGTTATCATGCTGTTAACTGGGTTCAGATCACAGGTTGTACGGTGTGATTGGTGTGGCTGGTATGAGTCTTACCCGGGATTCAAAATCCTTCCTTATTGTGTACGCTCGTCCGGGCACAGTATCCTAACTGAGGCTTGGAGGAGGGTCATAGGGGGAGGAGCCAGTGCACACCAGGTAGTCCTAAAGCTTTACTTTTGTGCCCAGTCTCCTGCGGAGCCGCTATTCCCCATGGTCCTTACGGAGTTCCCAGCATCCACTACGGACTATGAGAAATAGAATTATCGGTAAGTAAATTCTTATTTTTTCAGCCAGGTCTGGGTTTACTCAGATCTGGATCCTTGGATATTACAGATAGTATCCCTAGGTTACAGATTGGAATTTCAAGACCTTCCCCCATGCCGATTTTTCAAATCGGCCTTGCCAGTTTCTGATCAGGACAGCGCAAATGTCCTGAACGCAATACACAGATTATGCCAAGACAAGGTAATTTCCTTGGTTCCTACCGAACAAAAGAACCAAGGTTTTTATTCAAGCCTGTTTGTGGTGCCGAAGCCGGATGGCTCGATCAGACCGATTTTTAAATCCTAAAATCTCTAAATCTTTATTTGAAAAGGTTCAAGATGGAGTCCCTGAGAGCGGTGATCTCCAGCTTGGAAGAAAAGGAATTTCTGGTGTCAGTGGACATCAAGGATGCTTACTTGCATGTCCCCATTTACCCGCCACATCAAGCAGACCTGAGGTTTGCGGTTCAGGATTGTCATTACCAATTCCAAACATTACCATTCTGGCTCTCCACGGCTCCGAGAATATTCACCAAGGTGATGGCGGAGATGATGGTTCTCCTTCGCGAACAAGGAGTCAACATAATTCCATACTTGGACGATCTCCTCATAAAAGCGAGATCCAGGGACAAGTTACCCCAGAACATAACATTATCCCTGACGGTGCTTCAACAGCATGGTGGATCATCAACTTTCCAAAATAACAATTTGAACCGACAATGAGCTTATCATTTCTGGGAATGATACTGGACACCGAGGTACAGAGAGTATTTCTACCGGTTGAAAAGGCTCAGGAAATCCAGAGCATGGTCAAACAAATTTTGAGACCACGAAAAGTATCAATTCACCAGTGCATTCGCCCGCTGGGACAAATGGTAGCATCTTACGAGGCGCTACAATATGGCAGATTCCATGCCAGGGTTTTCCAGTGAGACCTACTGGACAAGTGGTCCGGGTCGCATCTCTACATGCATCAAAGAATAATCTTGTCGGCGAAAGCTAGAGTTTCACTCCTCCTGTGGTGGCTACAAATTTCTCACCTCCTGGAGGGACGCAGGTTCAGGATTCAGAACTGGATCCTGGTGACCACGGATGCAAGTCTCCGAGGTTAGGGAGCAGTCACGCAAGGGGAAAGCTTCCAAGGAAGATGGTCAAGTCAGGAAACTCTTCTTCACATAAACCTTCTGGAATTGAAAGCTGTGTACAACGGCCTTCATCAAGCGGCACACCTTCTGCAAGGTCGGCCCATTCAGATCCAGTCAGACAATGTAACAGCTGTAGCGTACATTAACCGTTAAGGCGGAACAAAAAGCAGAGCAGCAATGGCAGAGGTGACAAAGATACTCCTGGGCAGAAAGACATGCAAAAGCTCTGTCTGCGATTTTCATTCCGGGAGTGGACAACTGGGAAGCAGACTTCCTCAGCAGACACGATCTCCATCCAGGAGAATGGAGCCTCCACCCAGAAGTCTTTGCGGAGGTAGAAAGTCATTGGGGCGTTCCTCAAGTAGATATGATGGCTTCACGTCTCAACAAGAAGCTTCAGAAATAGTTCCAGGTCGAGAGACCCACAAGCAATAGCGGTGGATGCACTGGTGACCCAGTGGGTGTTTCAGTCAGTGCATCTGTTTCCTCCACTTCCTCTAATTCCAAAAGTTCTCAAACTTGTCAGAAGAACAGGGGTTCGAGCAATCCTAATTGCCCCAGACTGGCCAAGGAGGGCCTGGTATCCAGATCTTCAAGAGTTACTACTTGAAGATCCTCGGCCACTGCCTCTTCGTGAGGACCTGCTTCAGCAGGGGCCGTTAGTTTATCAAGACTTATCGTGGCTGCGTTTGACGGCATGTCTCTTGAGCACCAGATCCTAGCCAGTAAGGGTATTCCTGCTGAAGTCATTCCCACACTTTTTATTCTGGCCTGGAAAGGGGTAACGTCCAAACATTACCATCATATTTGGAGAAAATATGTTTCTTGGTGTGAATCCAAGAAGTCTCCTGTGGTGGAGTTTCAATTGGGACGGCTTCTCCTATTTCTACAGGAGGGTGTGGATGCTGGCTTGAGATTAGGGTCTATCAAGGTCCAAATTTCTGCCTTGTCCATTTTCTTTCAGAAACAATTGGCTTCCCTTCCTGAGGTACAGATGTTTGTGAAGGGGGTTCTGAGCATCCAACCTCCCTTTGTGCCTCCTGCGGCGCCATGGTATCTTAATGTAGTATTGCAGTTCCTTAAATCGGACTGCTTTTAGCCTCTACATGAGGTGGAGTTGAAGTTTTTAACTTGGAAAGTGGTCATGTTGTTGGCCTTGGCTTCAGGCAGGCGTGTGTCTGAGTTAGGGGCTCTGTCTCTCACAAGAGTCCTTATTTGATATTTCATGAAGATAGGGCTGAACTGAACAAATCTGCCGAGCTGCTACTTGGTCAGGGGCAAACACGTTTGCTAAGTTTTACAAGTTTGACACCTTGGCTGCTGACGACCTTACGTTTGGTCAGTCAGTTATGCAGGTACAGTAGCACTTTCCCGCCCGTACTGGGAGCTTCGGTACATCCCCATGGTACTAAAATGGACCCCGGCATCCTCTAGGACGTAAGAGAAAATAGGATTTTAATTACCTGCCAGTAAATCCTTTTTTTGTAGTCCGTAGAGGATGCTGGGCGCCTGCCCATTGCTCCTTTTTCCTGCAGTTTTACATTTTATCTTTTTACACAGGTTCTCATGTGTTAAGATGTTTTACAGCGGTTGCTGTTATGTTAGGCATGCACGTTAGCATGGGTTATGTTGTGGACCATGTTTGGCGGCATGTTTTGTTTTATGGTGTGAATCTCATCGCTAGTTTAATTTTGAATTCTTCTTTCAAAGATGTCCGTTTCCTCTGGCACAGGTCCTATACTGAGGTCTGGAGGAGGGGCATAGAGGGAGGAGCCAGTTCACACTGTTGAAAAGTCTTAAAGTGCCAGAGGCTCCTGCAGAACCGTCTATACCCCATGGTACTAAAATGGACCCCAGCATCCTCTATGGACTACAAGAAAAGGATTTACCGGCAGATAATTAAAATCCTATTAGAAACTGGGTGCATGTTCTATTAGTGTTACTATCTTTCTGTAGAAAATAAGTAATTGCACTTTGTATGTGCTGAAGATGAGGTGTGTGTGTTTAAACAAAACAAAAAGCCATTGTATTTATAAACTTAATTTTATGCTTGGGAGGCACCAAACCTACCACACTACCTGTGGCTTCCTGCGTTCCCCTAAGCACATCATGACATGCAGACCTGTTCTCTGTAATATAATAACTGGTGGGTGGGTCACAGCCTTCCAAAATATCTGTACTCTGACCTGTTTCTGTGAGCTGTCCAATCATCTGATTGGCCAGGGGATGAAGATTTGATACAATAACATAGTCAAATGTGCTTTATAATCAGAAAGTATACATTTTGTAAATAAAGGTGGGTACATACTGGTAGATATATCTGTGGACGGATCGGGCAGTGTGTTGAGCATACACACTGCCCGATCCGTCGGGGACTGTACACACGCCCGCCCAGTTCAGCTGTCAATCACCGCCGGCCCCCGCAGCATGTGTAGATCGGCTGCCCGCCCGTACACACACAGCGATGCAACAATATATCGGTAGATATATTGGCCATCGGCTGTGCAGTGGGGCCGATGCGATACGTCTGTGAACGACTGAGTTCACAGACATATCGTCAGTACACACTGGCCGACGGACCCGCGATATATCGGCCGTTCAAGAGAACGGCTGATAGATCGGCCAGTGTTTACCCACCTTAAGGCAGATGCTGTGAATATTTGTTTATTTATAATTTACTGTTTTAGGAAAGCTCTGATCATTCTATCTATGCTACATTATATCCATAACTTTGTTTGGATTCCTACACTGCTAAATATTTAAATGTATAAAACATTTAAAAGGAAATGGTGTCCTAATTTCTTATTTTTTTTTTTATTTTTTTTCTTGTCTAGTGATGCGCCTTACGAAACCCACCTTATTCACCAATATCCCAGTGACATGTGAGGATAGAGACCTTCCGGGTAATTATGTGTTTACCTGCAGATATCTACTTACTGTAGCCAGTGAAGTAATGGGAGCTGGAAATATTGGGAGATGTTATTAAAGCCGTCTGTTTGGCACCTGTCACATCTAATTCAGAAGTATACAATAAAGATAGGCTCTATATAAGCTCTTGAGCAGGGCTGGCCAAACCGGTCCTCGAGATCTACCAACAGTTCATGTTTTCCAGGCCTCCTGGAGATCTGTAGAATTATCAGGAATGAATGCAGCACATCTTAATTAGTAATGACTACACATGGCTAGGTGGTCTGGAAAATGTGAACTGTTGGTAGATCTCGAGGACTTGTTTGGCCAGTCCTGCTCTTGAGCATAGCTTCGAGAAGCACTACATTTATAGTGTACATTACATTGGTGCTTTTTATGCTGCTGCCCTGCTAACGTGCTCTCTGTTTTGCTCACAGGGGATCTGTTTAGTACTCTCATGAGAGAAGATCCTTCTACGGTGAAAGGAGCAGAAATATTAATGCTGGGTGAAATGCTGACGCTACCGCAGAACTTTGGGTACAACATTAATTATTGCATAGTTTAAGCTTAATTATGGGGGGGGGGGAAATCCTACTGTCTCTTATTCTTGCAATAACGTATTCTGTGTAGCTGTAATTCATAGTTTATTTCTAATCTAGTTAATTCAGTTTATTTTGGGTCGTTTAGCTGTCTTTTGTCCACTAGAGGGCACCTTCTCTATGTAAATACTGTCCATAGGACACTGACTATTCTAAAGTCACAGTTATGATGTTACAGACTTGTTACCTGGAATGCTAGGGCACCATGCATGTGCAATCTCAGTGGGGCCCATTCCCCTGGAAGAAATAAAGCTGACGCAAGCACCGAAAACTCTGCTGGTCATGCATAATATCTCCAGGAAAATGGAGCCAGTGTCACCCTTAACTCATGGGCACACCACACACCTTGCACCCATTCACGGCCGGCCCAAGCTTATATATATTTTTTTTTTTGTAAGCAAAAATCTATTTTGGCGCCCCTTGATGTGATAAAATGGGTGTGGTCTTACAAGAAAGGGGTGTGGCTACACAATTGTACTCCCCGTGGTACAGGGTGATAATAGGTTACTGGTGAGGCATGGGTTACAGGGAGATGGTGGGTGACTGAGACAGGGGTGACAGGGAGATAATGGGTGACTCAGGCAGGGTGACATTGAGATAGTGGGTGACCGAAGTCCCCAGTGCCAGATACACATGTCCTCACAGCGCCAGATATGCCCCCAGTGCAGATACACGTGTCCCCACAGCGCCAGATATGCCCCCAGTGCAGATACACATATCCCCACAGCGCCAGATATGCCCCCAGTGCCAGATACACATATCCCCACAGTGCCTCCCCCCCTAAAGGTGCTGCTCACCACGCTGCTGTGAGGGTAGGAGAGCACAGCGTGCGCCTCTCCTGCCCTGGGCCCTCGGTCTCCGGCGGCGGTGTCTATCTTAAATTCAGCGCCGGCCCGTGAGCCAGTCAGGAGCCTTAGCTGCTGGTCCGCGAGCTCTGACTGGCTCAAGGGCCGGCGCCGAATTTAAAATAGTCACTGCCGCCGGAGACGTCTGTGCGTGCCGGGCAGCGGTTGCCGGGAGCGGATCGAGCCACTTGCTGGCAACCGCTGCTATAGAGAGTGAAGTCACTGTGACTCACTGTCTGCAGCAGCGCCCTCTACTGCCTGGTGCTCAACGCGGCTGCGTAGCCCGCGTTGGGCCGGCCCTGCACCCATTATAGATATGGCTGTGGCTATTACAAGTGCTTGTCGGAGGATAGTGGTTCCCTAATAGAGACGCTGCAAAATAGTGCAAATGCAGCCAGACAACGTGGTGGCAGGTTATTGGAGATCACATGGTGGTAGCTTTCAAATGCAGTACTTATTTTACTTGAATCTCTCTCTCTCTCTCTCTCTCTCTCTCTCTCTCTCTCTCTCTCTCTCTCTCTCTCTCTCTCTCTCTCTCTCTCTCTCTCTCTCTCTCTCTCTCTCTCTCTCTCTCTCTCTCTGTGTGTGTGTGTGTTACAGTATTTGTAGAGTGCTATTGTTTACATTCTATGCAATGTCTCTTCTTCAACCTACAGAAATATCTTTCTGGGTGAAACCTTTTCAAGCTACATAAGTGTTCATAATGACAGCAATCAAATAGTTAAAGATATACAAGTCAAGGTAGGTTTGTTTCAGTGACGGCTGTGCTTGTGCTGCAGCAGGACAGGCTGACCCGACTTGTTTCTGATTGTTTTGTGTTGCAGTCTGCTTTATGTCGTTCCCATAGCCATAAAGAAGAAAGCTTGGCAGTGTTCCTCCTAGATTTGCAGAGATTCTGATATTAATGTGTTTGTTTTATGTTTCTTTATTTTCACCGTTTTCATATGGATCTTTAACTTGATTCGTTCGTTTGCACCAATAGCATGTTGTTGCCGAATTCCGCTCAAGACCCACCAGTAAAACTTACATGTGCTATCTATAAACCTTTTATATTTACGTAAAAAAGGGGAAAGTAATTAGTCTATGGATATTGCTAGCTAGGAAGCAATGTATATCTTTGCACATCTTTTCGGATTCAGCTTCAAAAAAACCCTAAAGCTGTTTACATGAAGTTAAAGTGTTTCCCTTTTTAAATGTAGAATGTACTTTAAAGCTCTAGGGTGTTTTAGTTTATAAATAGTAAATGCCGCTATTGCTGATCATGGTTAGAGCAGCCAGAATCTAGCACTGTGCAGATAGTGTTTGTGGATTTATCAATTCCTTACCATCTACAGGCAGATCTCCAGACAAGCTCCCAGCGGCTGAACCTATCTGCATCCACGGCTGTGGTGGCTGAACTGAAATCAGACAGTTGTATAGATGACGTCATTCATCATGAAGTGAAAGAAATAGGCACACACATGTGAGTGGTGTTTTTTTCCATAAAGGGGTCCAAAAATGAATAAAATACATTTTATATAAAACTATTGTATCTGGGAAGGGGTTTGGTCACTTTCACATACGAAGTGTAAGATTCCTTTTACTGTGTAATTAGGGCGACCACCAGTGGTGGTGACACCTGGTGCGGTCTAGAACCACCCTGTGTGTGGCCAATAAGGGGGCTTGTCTTCCCAAGTAGGGGGTGTGGCCTCGCAGAGCCCCTGTTTGCATCAATATGGGGGTATGGCCTTGCGGAAAGCCCCCCACCCTTAGTTATATCACTATTGGACGGAGATGCTGGGCTGCCCTCTGAGACTAGTGTCTGCACTCATGACTCTTTCTCACTGACAGGAGCTGGGCTCTGCAGGATAATGTCACACTGCAGTATCCGGCTCCCGGTCACTGCCGAGGAGCCAGCATTTTCGTGTCAGCCCCTGGAAGGGTTACACCTGGGTGGGCCGGCAGCCCCCTTGTGATGCCTCTGGCAATCACACCATCTGGCTGTTGTTGGCAAATGGCAGAATGCTTGTGTACATAGCTTCTTTGTGATCGGCGTATACTTGTTTAGCACAGCTGATGTATTAATCACAATTGGTGGACATCTATGAAAACTGTTCTGTAGGTAATTGTGTAGAATCCGAGGTATTACCCACCGTAACCAAACCATGTCCTTTTGCTAGTACGGTTTTGTTAACACGGGGTACACTGTACCATGTTAGCCTGGGGTTCTAATGTTTAGACAGATTGTGTCTAGGTCGACATGCATAATATGACTCTGAAAAAGGCCAACAGGTACAAAAAGTCAACACATGTATGGTGAACATATATTGACACAGCTTTTAAAGGTGTGTGTTGTTTTTTCGCATTAATTTATTTTTACACCTTTTTCATACTTTATCATTTATGTGGACTATGATTGGGAATAGTAACCTGTGCCAAGCGCAGCAGCATAGAGAGCTGTGCAAGGGGAGGCTGTACACTAATTGGGGTTCCCTGCGCTCTGATGGTGAAAACGACGCCCCCAAAAAGTTGTCAACTTTTTTTTTTTGTCGACCTAGACATTGTAGATCTTCTATACTACACCAATTATCCTGTTACCACAGATGCCTGAATGCACTTTTTGTGTTACTGTGTTTCAGATTAGTGTGTGCTGTAAGTTACACCACCCAGACTGGGGAGAAAATGTACTTTAGGAAGTTCTTCAAATTCCAGGTAAGCTCCATGTCCCGTCCTGTTCTGTAAGGTTTCAAGCGCAGTTTAAAAAATGAAACAGGACATATTACTTAAGTAATAATCCCTTCACAACCGGAAATTGTCAGAGGCAAAGTAATGTCTTATTCAGAGGCTTTTATTACTAATTTAGGCTAAACATGATTTCCACACTTTTGCCTGCTGTACTAGTAATGGCAGAGACAGCGATCTAGTGTTGCCTACCCCATGTACAAGCGCTCTTACCTTTTATCACGTGTGTGTATATATACCTGCTAAATACTAGGTATCATACACCACCTGAGAGTGCACTTAGGGTTGTGACCAACAATTTCCCTTCTCCCCGCTTCCTGCAAAGAAAAAGAAAACCACCTGTGCCCCTATACGAGGGGGTGCCCCTATACGAGGTGGTGTCCTAATGTTCAGTTATCAGCATAAACAAAATGAAATACAGAGTTAAATGTGGTATGTTGATCTTAGATCTTCCCCATGTAGTCGCCCTGCACAGCCACATATTTCTGTCGCAAACCATCATTATGGAAGTCCTGTGATTGCCTCGAAAACCACTGTTCCACTACCAGAATGACATCATTTGTGTTAATCGCCTACCCCGAGCTATCATCTTCATCTCTGGGAAGGGGAGAGTCATGTTGTAATGATTTAATCCCACATCTGAATACTGAGGTTTTAGCAGAATATTGTTGTTTTTAGTTGAAGCCTGTGTTGTTTGTGGAGCAGTCTGGAAACTGTTCCAGTAATTAGCAGCACCATGCAATATTCCTCTCTGTGCTGTGGAATGTGTTTCCTACAACAACAGGCTGTGAGATTTTCCTCTGTATAGCAGTAAGACAGAAATTACTGGGTGCATTTGGGGAGCGGGCGGCAGGTTGGACAGGAGCAGATCTTGCAGACCTGGAAAGTGCTGTCTCCTGTCATCAGATGGAGGACATGGCACTATATAATGTCCCTTCTGTTTTGACACAGGTTCTTAAACCTCTTGATGTCAAGACAAAGTTCTATAATGCAGAGGTAAGTCCTGTTTAGCCCAGAGTCTAATGATTCCATTGCTACATAAATATTAGTATGTATAACAATTATGCGATGCTACATTGCAAAGGTGAGCTAGGTATCCACTGTAACACCAGCAGTGTCAAATGTAACGAGGGATATTTGTGTGTGACTTAATTGGTCTTAATTTGACTGTGCTTTGAATTTACCATGTATTTATGAGGGTTATTGCAGAATTGAAGAAGTAGTAATTACAGCTGCAGATAATTCTGTATTTTTAAACAAACATACATTAAGGTCCTCTGAGGTCTATTAAGTACCTGGTGAAATGACTGTTAGGTTACATCTAATGTCACGTCAGACTACAGTACAGTCATTCAGATTACATCTCCCACTATATGGTTATTAGGTAGCGTGTATGTATCCAGTGCATCTCGTGTTGTACTGCTGTAAGCCACATGCATGCTTGTCTTTACTAATAGAGTAGCCACGTCCTTCTCTTGCAGCAGGGGTATGTAAACCACTAAATAACGGCAACACGTTTGTTTTTGTGTACATGTGGTGATGGGTGAGCTACTAATTTGAATGGTTCAGGTCATAGTGTGTGTTTTGTTTCAGCATCACGCTGAGGTTAGAGGAGGTTGTCCAGCTGTCAGACATAACGCTGAGGGGGATTGATGCCTTGGGTGTACATTGCATGTGATTGGCTAACCCTGACACTCCCCCAGTCACATGACAATGCCACCTGAGCCGTCACTGCTACTTTACTTTTGTTCTGGAGAAATGTAATGCGGTGGTTATTCTGTACAGATGGACACCACTCCTTTCAAGCCAATCAGGTTTGGTGTTTAGTTATAGAGAGAGGTCGTACTATAGCTTATACTAATGCTATGTTAGGCAGCAGTTTAATGTGTATTTTGTTTTAGTATTCCTATTTTTAACATTTAACCCTCATTTCTTTCTCTAATTTGTGTTTTTTTTTTTTTATTTATTTTTCCCCCCATTAGAGTGACCTCAGTTCTGTGGTAATTTTTTTTTCCATAATTTTATTTAAGAGCTTTTTACATTTTTTTTTTACATTTCTGCCTGTTAACAGATTAATTTCATTCTGAAATTGTTGCACAATGGAAAAGTATGATCACAACCAAATATTTTACCTCCATACATATATCTGTGTACATACTACTAAATCCATCTTGGTGTAGTGATGTTTCACGTTACTCTGATCCTGTGTCATTTATGGAGTACAGTTAAAGACACCCTTCATTACTTCCACCAGCAATGCCACCTTTACACTGTGGACTGGTATTAAAATTGGCATTACGGAACCCTGGGCAGCTTTCCCTCCCAGTGTTAAGGAATTGGAACGTCTCAGATTCTCGTACAGCGTTGCGGCTTTGATCTTTCGGAATCTGTCGCACCTAAATATTTTGTTGGTGATCCTGCTCTTCTGTGCTGCTGCTTATTATAACTTCACTTTCTGAGACTCCGCTAAGCCTTTCACTTTCCGCTAAGAACCGCATCATTTATATTTACCTGTATGCAGAACATGGTTCAGCAATAATAAAAGCATTGGATGTATGGGAGAGGAACAGTATATTGCAATAATCATTCATCTAGTTGCAGATATTAGACATTCCTCTAGTGTCCACGTCTTTAAATAACAACCTCAACATCATTTTGTCACAATCGTAACAGGGATTTCTGTAAGCTGGAATCTTAGTTTAATTATCCTGCCGGCAATATTTAAGACTAACTGATATATTATTTTGTGTTAAATAATAGGCAAACTTTATTATAGTTCCCCCTTTAACTTCTCTGTAGTCCTTTCTCAATGTTCTGTTTGATAGCTGCTCCTAATTGGCCACAAAATCTGAACTAGAAGTTATAAGTAGAACAGAGCAATTTATAATAACAGACCATTTATAATAACAAACACAAATGCATTTATACAATATCCTTTCAGGCTTTAAATGTATCTCCCCTCCCCCTTCTTATTGTGAGTTGTGTTATTTATTATTAATGGTGTGCATAATATTATGTGGGTGTGGCTGCATTTGGGACCTCTTTTGTTACATGTACTGTACAACTTAACCTTGCAACTCCTACCCAGCCACGTACAGCATAACATACTACATTACCAGTAAATTACCCACAATCTTCTACTCCACAATTGGTCGCTATCATCAGTGCCAAGTAAGTCTTGCTGTCTGCCTTACTTGGCATGATTGGTATACAGTTATATACTCCTAGGTCTGGAACTCCTTGTAATGTGTTGCACTGGAATATTCTCTAGTGGTCGGACATACCTTGCACAGATGCATACCAGTTTTCCACCATGTGCAGTAGTGTAGTACAGCCATGGCCAAAAGTTTTGAGAAAGTATTGGGTTTCATAAAGTTTGCTGCTTCAGTGTTTTTAGACCTTTTGTTAGATGTTAATATGGCATACTGAAGTAAAATTACAAGCATTTTAAAGGCTTTTATTAACAATTACATGAAGTTTATGCAAAAAGTCAATATTTGCAGTGCTGACCCTTCTTTTTCAAGACCTCTGCAATTCGCCCAGGCATGCTGTCAATCAAATTCTGGGCCACATACTGACAGCTGCCCATGCTTGCCTAATCAATACTTGGAGTTGGTTTTTGTTTGTCCATCCGCCTCTTGAGGGTTGACCACAAGTTGTCAATGGGATTAAGGTCTGTGGAGTTTCCTGGCCATTGACCCAAAATTTTGATGTTTTGTTCTCCGAGCCACTTAGTTATCCCTTTTGCCTTAAGGCAAGTTGCTCCATCATGTTGGAAAAGGCATTGTTCATCACCAAACTGTTCTTGGATGGCTGGGAGAAGTTGCTCTTGGAGGATGTTTTGGTACCATTCCATATTCATGGCTGTGTTCTTAGGCAGATTTGTGAGTGAGCCCACTCCCTTGATTAAGAAGCAACCCCACATGAATGGTCTCAGGATGCTTTACTGTTGGCATGACACAGGACCGATGGTAGCGCTTACCTTTCCTTATTGCGTATAGTCTCCGTATGTATATGCGGTGGTATTTTAACAAGGAGAATTCACACAAACCAAAGTGTAACGGGTTAGGGTGTTCATCCATTAGACCCAGAGAAAAGGATTTAACATAAAAACAATAATTTTGGTTCTCGGTTTCCATCTCTTCTGGTACGCTGAGCACATTCAGAGGTAGCTGCACCGTCTGCCCAAAACAGGATATCCTGGAGTATATAGTGTCAACCTCTTTTAACCCATTGTCCCCCACTGTGCTCAGAATGAGCTGGAAAGGCATGCATTTGGAAAAGTTTTTGAAACCGTTACGAAGTCTGTTTGCTTTGCAGCAGCTCAGGATTCACATTGATGAAGACCGCACGGCTCACGAGGAATGTTCCCTAGTTATCAGTTTCATACGGGTATGGGACACACCTTATGTCGACATGGACAAAAGGACGACATGAGTTTTTTCCTTTTTTCTTTCTGTGTATCGTTTACTTCGTAGAGTAACCAGGAACCCCAATTAGTGCACCACGTTCGCTCACCATGCTTCGGGCAAGGTGCCTCGCTCCGCTACCGCTGCGCTCGCTACAGGTTACCATTCCCAATTGTAGTTCACGTGGATCGTAAAGTATCAAAAAGTTCAAAAAATTAAAAAGAAATGTAAAAAACTCATGTCGACCTTTTTGGTGTCGACCTGGGGTCCGGATACCATTTCATACATTCCTACTGGATGCAAACAACATTGGCTGATGCATTGTTGTACATGTTAAATGACAGGGTATTATCTGGATATGAAGGTTAATCTTTGCTGGTATATCTGTAACCACAAATTCAGGCAAGACGAGTGTTAGTCTTGGGCTGTTGGAACCTGGTTTTATAAAAGAAATTCTATTACTGAACAGAGAATTGAAACCTTCATGAAATTGCAGGTGGAAGCACACCATTTCTCTTTCAGGGGCAGATGTATAAAACCGGCACATATCGTTCCAGTATGGCCCTCCCTCCCTTTGCCTCTCTACGCGGTGAAGCGGTAAGGGGCAGCCCTGAGATGTATTAACATCTTAGATCCTGAAGTGGGCGAGTGATAATTCTTCCCCCACTCCGGCGATTGCTGCCAGCCCTACTCACTGTCTCTCTTCCCCCCCCCCCCCCCCAACACACACACCCACCCTGCGTCAGTCTAATGTTGATGCCATGTGTGTCTGCCCCGGCTGGTTCACTGGGCATGTGCAAGATCTCCTATGCAGCCCGGAGGCAGCAGACATTCATACATTGCCCTGCATATCGGTGTGCTATCTCACAGATAGCAGTACGATAGTAACACACACCCAGAGTCATGCATGGAGGAGAAGCGGTATCTTTGCACATAACATGCCCTGATACCACTTCTCCCCCATAACTGTTGATCTTACATAGGGACCTTAGTAGTAAGTTGACCTTGCATACTGAGTCGGCTTCTCCTCCTTAGACAGTAATCTAGTGATGTGGAGGTAGTAGATGGGGCCTGCAATAGACTGATAACCCGGGTGCACTGCAGTGACAGCTGTCCCCTGTTACCAGACATGACCAATGGACGTTCACATTGAAGGCCACACCCCTTGGCCAGCACATTGTATGTCTCTATAGGAATATTTCACAAGATATACTTCCCATACTGTTAAACTGTGTGTGATTAATAGAGGTCAAAACCTGCACAGTATACATGTGTGGCTCCTATCAGTAGTGCTTTCTAAGTAAGCCAGGATGCCGTAATGGAGTGATATACTGTATGGTTATGAATAGCTATTTAAGCAAGTATAGGACAGCTGGTAAACTAGTGCCCCAGCTCTGCATGTTGTAGAGGAGTGCGGTCTCCTCCTATCTCCTGTAGTGAAGCCTGTCCAGCACCTGTACCAAGATGACAGCGGAGAATGTTACTGCGCATGCACAGCCCCATGCAGCCTACTGTACTGAGTATCTCATGGCTCCACAGATGTGCAGCACCTAGCTTCTCATAGGTGTGAGAACCTACTTCCACTCTGTTACTGCTGTTCCTCAGTAATTGTGCAGGCCTGGCTAATGATCACTGCATTTTGTTTTGGGACATATGTTATCTCTGCGTTTTTCCCCGCAAAATAGCATCCGTGTCTACACGAGCCTCTCTGTTTCATACCCCCAACCAGTGGCGGCTTCAGAGTTGGGACTGCAGCACAGTCCAAAGTTCATATAGGGGAGTCACACCAACTGCCACTAATTGTCATCCCAAACTGACTCACTGGCAGTTGGTGTGGCTCCCCTATTTGAATTTTGGACTGTGCTGCAGCCCCACCTCTGGAACCACCACCAACCATCCCTCTTTGGAGGGGGACAATCTTGATTATTTTTTTTATTTTTTTTAGGCACTGTCCTGCCGTGCCGCCTGTGGGCCGCAGTGTCCCATGCAGATAAAAAACAGCCCGGGAAGTGATGGAAACGGGGGCATGATGCAGTGTCAGTCCCTCTGCCATTGCGACGTGTCCATTTACATCCCACCTCCCATAGGTTGGGTGGTATGCTATATGCATAATGCACTAGATCTATTAGATTATTGGCCACAGTTGCTATTCCAGTAGTTCAGTCTAGGGAGACCAATCCCGGGATCGGCGGGATCCCGGGATTTGGGCCCAAAAATGCCGGGATTCAAGGGATTACAGTGCGCATGTGCGGGAGGGTGGGTGTAAGTAATAACACTTACTATTAGGCGGGCGGCCGCGGCAGCCATGGACAAGCTGAACGGGCCGCACTTCAAATATAGCGCCGGCTTCCAGCCAATCAGGGAAGCTGCCGCCGCAGCAGCGGCAGCCAATCGGGAGCCACTGCTGCGGCCGCTTCCCTGATTGGCTGCCGGTCCGCCAGCTATGGTTGGCTGGCGGCCGGCGCTTCATTTGAAATGCCGCCGCTTCATTTGAAATGCCGTCGCGTTCAGTGTGTCCCTGGCGGCCGCCCGCCTAATAGTAAGTGTTATTACTTACACCCTCCCTCCCGCGCCGCTACCTACACCCTCCGTCCCGCACCGCTACCTACACCCTCCCTCCCGCACCGCTACCTACAACCTCCCTCCTGCACCGCTACCTACAACCTCCCTCCAGCACTGCTCCCTACAACCTTCGCTGGTCCCTACTGCAATCCCGGGATCCCAGGATTGACCGTTTTTCAATCCCGAATCCCGGGATTGAAAAAACGGCCTGGGATTGGCCTCCCTAGTTCAGTCCTTTCCTTCATAAGCACTACTGTATTTGTTATCCCCACTAAAACCACAGATGCTGTTTCCTTTCCCAGTTTTTGATTGGGTAATAGCAAAGACAAGTTCCACCCGCTGTGCTTGCCTAATAAATCTGTAATTATGCAAATAATGGAATTTCTCTTACGTCCTAGAGGATGCTGGGGTCCACATTAGTACCATGGGGTATAGAAGGGTCCACCAGGAGCCATTGGCACTTTAAGAGTTTGAGAGTGTGGGCTGGCTCCTTCCTCTATGCCCCTCTACCAGACTCAGTTTAGAAAATGTGCCCGGAGGAGCCGGTCACAGCTAGGGGAGCTCTCCTGAGTTTTCCTGGTAAATGTTTTTTTTAGAGTTTATTATTTTACAGGGAGGCTGCTGGCAACAGCCTGCTTGCAGCGAGGGACTGAGGGGGGGAGCAATGTCCACCCTGCGGGGTCTGAGCCACTGTCTCCGCTGACTGGACACTGAGCTCCAGAGGGGTCTGATCGTTCTCCGCCACAGGGGACCGCTTGCCCCAGCAGCATGCCGCCACCCCCTTGCAGAGCGGAAGAATTGGTGGCGAGTGAGACACCGACCCCCCCCCTAGCAAGCCGGGGGGTCGATGTGAAGATGGCGGCACAGGGTAGGAGCGCAGTATTAATTGCGCTCCAGGGATGGCTCAGCGGTACATGGTGCGGCGCCCTGAACCAGCGCGACACCCTACACTGGTCCAGAAGCCTGTCGGGGTCCCCGGATCTCAGCCAGCACTAATTCCTCAGGCCAGTATAATCCATGAAGAGCGGGAAGACAGCGCCTTTAAGGGGGCAGAGCTTCTCCTCAGAGCGGACCCAGCAGCGTTTCAGCGCCATTTTCCTGCCTGCACAGCGCTGAGAAGGAGAATCGGGTCCCTCCACAGCAACTCCAGCTTTCTGTAAACGGTTCCAGGGGGTTGTAGAAGGGAGGGGGGAGGCTGTAATACGACTGTGTGTCCTATTAAGGTGCACAGTCAGCGCTGACAAGGGGTCTCCCTTTAGTAAAAGCGCTTTGTGTGGGATGGCTCCAATCTCAGTCCCTCTCTTTGCCATTCTTTGGGGGGGGGGGGAATTATGTCTGCCCTCACCTGTGTGTGTGTGTGTGTGTGTGTGTGTGTTTGGTGGTCTCCTTTAGCTATGTCCAGGGACACTGTGTCATATGCTGCAGAGGATTTGTCCTCCCAGGATGATCCCATTCCATGTAATCAGGATAGCACTGGTTTAGCACAGATACCAGCAAGAAAGCCTGAGTGGTTTTCCTCTACCAAATCTTGTATTTCTCCGATCTCTGACAGGGTTGCAAGTAATGAATCTGCAACCCAGGTATTACAGAGCTCTATGGCAGTATGGCCCGATTCTGGTACCTCAGGATGCTCCGCTGTATACCCCCATAAGCGTGCGCTTGTGCATGTCACACAAGACGACAGATACCGATTCTGATACCACAGGCGGTGATGGGGATGTGTTTTGCGGGGGTCTGCATCTATTGCAAAGGGGGTGCAGTTGATGATGGAGGCTATCAGGTATGTGTTGAATGTTAATGATACCACACCTGAGCAGGTTGAGGAGGCCTTTTTCACTGAAAATAAAAAAGCCTCGCTAACCTTCCCTGCGTCAAGGGAATTAAATGCTATATTTGAGAAAGCATGGGAAAACCCTGAGCAAAAATTCCAGGTCCCTATAAGGGTACAGGTGGCGTTTCCTTTCCCTGAGGAGGATAGAAAACAAATGGGAAAACCCGCTGATTGTTGACGCATCTGTGTCCAGACTCTCAAAGAAGGTGGTTTTGCCTGTTCCAGGATCTACTGCCTTAAAGGAGACGGCTGATCGAAAAATTGATAACCCACTTAAATCAATGTACACTGCTTCAGGGGCCATATTACTTCCCACTATTGCTAGTGCATGGATTGCAAAGGCTATAGTAAAGTGGTCGGCTACCTTACTTGAGGATTTGGATACGATGGATAAGGATGATGTTGCATTATTTTTACGTAGCATACATGATTCTGCAGGTTTTATGGTAGAATCCATGAAAGCCCTGGGTTCCATGGCTGCAGGAATGGGATCGGTATGAAATCCCGCCAATCATAATCCCGACGGTCTATATACCGACACCCATTGACCGATGGTCGAAATCCCGACAAGGTCTAAATACCGACACGGACTAAATACCGACATGTAAAATACCGACAAGGTCTAAATACCGACAGGTCGAAATACCGACATGCATTTTTTTATGTTTTTTTGTGTGTATGTCGACATAAATCAACATGGACACCATATAAAGTGTACCGCGTCCCCTCGCATGGCTCGCTGCGCTCGCCATGCTTCGGGCACGGTGCCTCGCTGCGCTCGGCACACTATTATATTCCCCCTCCAGGTCCACTGGGACGGTAAAGTATGAACAAGTCGGTTTTAATGAAAAAAATCATGAAAAACTTGTGTCGGTATTTCGACCTGTCGGCATTTTACATGTCGGTATTTAGACCTTGTCGGTATTTTACATGTCGGTATTTAGTCCGTGTCGGTATTTAGACCTTGTCGGGATTTCGACCATCGGTCAATGGGTGTCGGTATATAGTCCGTCGGGATTATGATTGGAGGTAAAGTGACTGCATCCCGCAGGAATATCTTCCATGTCTGTTTCAGCTCGTCAGGGACTGTGGTTGGGCCAGTGGTCGTCCGACACGTAATCCAGAAAAAGTGTGGAGTCCCTACCCTATACAGGTCAGGCTCTCTTTGGAGAAGCTCTAGACGCATTGATATCCACGGCTACAGCAGGTAAGTCTCCGTTTCTTCCCTCAGCAGCACCTGCTCCGAAGAAATCATTTTCTTCATCTGCAACACAGTCCTTATGGCTTAACAAGCCTAGAAAGGCCAGACCGTCCAATACTTTTCTTTAGGGGAGGTCGGGTTAAGTCCAAGAAACCTGCCGCTGCAGTTTCCCAGGAATAAAAGCCTGCTTCAGGTACGCCAAAGTCCTCCGCATGACGGTGGACCGCGCGGCCTGGAAGTGGTGCCGGTGGGGCCTGGATCCCTGGGTGATAGCTATTGTATCCCAGGGATGCAGGCTGGAATTTCAAAGTTTCCCTCCTCATCATTTTTTCAAATCAGGCTTACCAGCACTGTACTACAAGAAGCTGTCCAAAAGCTGGTGGTGGCACAGGTCATTGTGCCAGTTCGTCCTCCTGCGCAGGCCACAAGTTACTATTCAAACCTTTTCGTGGTACCGAAACCGGATGGTTCGTTCAGGCCCATTCTGAACTTAAAATTATTGAACCCCTTTCTAAAGTAGTTCAAATTCAAGATGGAGTCTCTCAGGGCGGTGATATCAGGTCTGGAAGAGGGGGAATTCCTGGTATCACTGGATATCAAGGATGCGTACCTCCACATTCCGATATGGCTGCCGCATCAGGCTTATCTCCGTTTCGCATTGCTGGACTGTCATTTCCAGTTCCAAGCCCTGCCATTTGGTCTCTCCACAGCACCGAGGGTGTTTACCAAGGTGATGGCAGAAATTATGGTTCTCCATATCTGGACAATCTGCTGATAAAGGCATTGTCCAAGGAGAAGCTGCTGCAGTCCATTGTTCTCACAACACGCCTCCTCAAGAGTCAGGGTTGGATTCTGAACCTTCCAAAGTCACATTTGGAACCAACCCAGAGGTTGTCCATTCTGGGAATGATCCTGGACACAAAAGTGCAGAAGGTGTTTCTTCTGCAGGAAAAGGCTTTGGTGATACAAACTATGGTCCGGGATGTCCTGAAGCCAGCCCGGGTGTCTGTTCATCAATGCATTCGCCTGTTGGGAAAGATGGTGGCCTCTTAGGAGGCTCTCCAGTACGGGAGGTTCCACGCTCGGACCTTCCAACTGGATCTTCTGGACAAGTGGTCGGGATCTCCTCTCCACATGCACCAGAGAATTCGTCTGTCACCGAGGGCCAGGATTTCGCTCCTCTGGTGGTAACCATTACCTCACCTTCTGGAGGGCCGCAGGTTCGGAATTCAGGATTGGGTCCTTCTAACCACGGATGCGAGCCTTCGGGGCTGGGGAGCAGTCACTCAAGGAGTAACCTTCCAAGGTCGGTGGTCAAGCCTGGAAGCCGGCCTGCCCATCAACTTCCTGGAACTAAGAGCCGTCTACAACGGTCTTCTTCAGGCGGCCCCTCTTCTAAGAAATCTGGCCATTCAAGTGCAGTCGGACAACGTAACAGTGGCTTACATAAACCGACAGGGCGGAACGAAGAGCAGAGCGGCAATGTCAGAGGTGACAAGAATACTCCTCCTGGACAGAAAAACACGCGTTGGCGTTGTCAGCCATCTTCATTCCGGGAGTAGACAACTGGGAAGCAGACTTCCTCAGCAGACACTATCTCCATCCAGGGGAGTGGGGTCTCCATCCGGAGGTGTTCAAGGAAATAACAGACCTTTTGGGGATTACCCCAAATAGACATGATGGCCTCTCGTCTCAACAAGAAGCTTTGGCGTTCTTGGTCGAGGGACCCACAGGCAGTGGACGCCCTGGTGTCTCCGTGGGTGTTCCAGTCAGTGTACGTGTTTCCACCACTCCCACTCATCCCAAGAATCCTAAAGCTCATAAGGAGAACAAGGGTTCAAGCGATCCTCATTGCCCCAGACTGGCCAAGAAGGACTTTGTACGCGGACCTTCTGGATCAACTGCAAGAAAAGCCGAGGCCTCTTCCTCTTCGGGAGGACCTGCTGCAGCAGGGGCCATTCGCCTATCAAGACTTACCGCGGCTACATTTGACGACATGGAAGTTGAGCGCCTGATACTTGCTCGAAAGGGCATTCCGAAGAAGGTCATACCTACCCTCATACAGGCTAGGAAAGGGGTAATGTCTAAACATTACCATCGTATTTGGAAGAAATATGTCTCTTGGTGTGAATCCAAGTTTCCTACGGTGGAGTTTCAACTCGGACGTTTTCTCCTTTTTCTGCAAGCAGGTGTGGATATGGGCCTGAGGTTAGGATCTGTGAAGGTCCAGATTTCTGCCCTATCCATTTTCTTTCAGAAACAATTGGCTGCCCTCCCTGAGGTTCAGACCTTTTTTGAAGGGAGTTCTGCATATTCAACCTCCCTTTGTACCGCCTACAGCGCCTTGGGACCTTAACGTGATGTTGCAGTTCCTCCAGTCGGATTGGTTTGTGCCTCTACAGGAGGTAGAGGTCAAATTTCTTACATGGAAGGCAGTCACATTGTTGGCCTTAGCTTCTGCTAGGCGTGTGTCCGAGCTGGGGGCTTTATCCTGTAAAAGCCCTTACTTGATCTTCCATGAAGATAGAGCTGAGCTGCGGACACGTCAGCAGTTCCTTCCGAAGGTTGGGTCTGCTTTTCGTATCAACCACCCTATTGTGGTGCCAGTGGCCGACTCCTCAATTACATCAAAGTCCTTGGATGTCGTAAGGGCTCTGAAGATATAGGTGAAGAGAACTTCTCGTCACAGAAAGTCGGACTCTATTTGTCCTATATGATCCTAAGAAAATCGGGTGTCCTGCTTCTAAGCAGACTATTTCTCTCGGGATTAGGTTCACTATCCAGCACGCTTATTCTACGGCAGGACCTGTTAAGGCCCACTCTACTCGTAAGGTGGGGACATCCTGCCGAGCTGCAACTTGGTCTGGGTCTAACACATTTGCAAAGTTTTACAAGTTCGATACTTTGACTGAACTTCAGATCATCAGAGGCCAATCAGTTCTACAGGAGCCTACGCGCGCTCCCTCCCATTCTGGGAGCTTTGGTAAATCCCCATGGTACTAATGTGGACCCCAGCATCCTCTAGGATGTAAGAGAAAATAGGATTTTGGTACCTACCGGTAAATCCTTTTCTCATAGTACGTAAAGGATGCTGGGCGCCCGCCCAGCGCTTCGTTTTCCTGCAAATGGTACTTGGTTCAGTACAACTTTGTTTTAGTTGAGTACTGCATTGTTACTTGGTAAGTAATGTTTCAGCTGTTGCTGAGTAGTTCAAGCTAATTGGCTTGACGTGCCTTGTATGTGTGAGCTGGTATGAATCTCATCACTATCTGTGTATAATCCTTCTCTCGAAGTATGTCGTCTCCTCGGGCACAGTTTCTAGACTGAGTCTGGTAGGAGGGGCATAGAGGGAGGAGCCAGCCCACACTCTCAAACTCTTAAAGTGCCAATGGCTCCTGGTGGACCCATCTATACCCCATGGTACTAATGTGGACCCCAGCATCCTCTACGGACTACAAGAAAAGGATTTACCGGTAGGTACCAAAATCCTATTTTCACTTGCATCCGATGGGAGTAATGGTAGTCCAGTGTACCTATGCAATACAACACAGCAAGGCAATACAATCCTATTTCATTTGCATCCGATGGGAGTAATGGTAATTCGGTGTACCTGTACAATACAGCTATGTAATACAATCCTATTTCATTTGCATCTGATGGGAGTAATGGTAGTTCGGTGTACCTGTTGATGAAAAGGAAATTCAGGGCAATACTTCAAGCACTAAAAACACTGGGAATCAGAACAATTATAATAAGATCTACAATTTAGCATGGAGTAAAACTGAGGTTCTTAGCATATTTTTGGCCAAAAAATGTGAGCCTACCTCATCATGGTGACCTCATCAGGTGGGTCCCTAACTTCCCTAATACTGACATTATATAAATGTATCCAGGTCCTATCTATCATAGTGCCCATTCTTATATGTGGACCGCAAAATGCAAGGACCCATTCTAATTTAAAAACGCCTAACAGCAGGTAGGTGGGTTGCTAGTTAAGGTAGACTGTGTATCTACCTCAAATATACATATGTATATACACAAGAGTAAAGGGGTACAGAAGTCAGCTCATGTGGTACAAAAGCCCAGGTGGTTTAAAAGGCGGTTCGGGTGATACAGAAGCCACAAGTGTTCCATGTTCCTCACTGAAATCCAAAACCTGTCTCCTTTAATGCGAAACACATCTTCATCTTCCTATAGGACTTGTAAAGGGTCCAGAATCAGGCTATTGGAGCATGTATGGGCTAATGGCAGATTTATGTTTGTCTCGTCTCTTGACAATGCAGAATTTCTGACAACTGTATCTTCCTGTCAGTTCTGCAAAGCTGCCCAGAGGTAAGCTGCTGGTGCCAGTCACAAACTGCAGCTGGTTCGGATTGTTGTTCTTCTGGACAAGCTTCCAGAACCAAATGAGTTGTTTGCTGCTCGGGGTATAACCCACTTACACTTTGTTCTTCTGCCAGTTTGCTATGTCCAGTTCTTGCACACCACAAAGCATTAACGAATGCTTTCTCCTCAAAGGAGTTCAGCCACTGCAGGGGGGGAAACACTATTAAACCCCTCCAGGAAAGCTGATGGTCCACTCTGGGAAAACAGCCACTCAACCAACAGGTCAGTGTATTCTCTCTTGTTGGCCTCTGTACCCTGAATGTTGTCTCCATAGGCATGGGATGTGACACTACCTAGTGTGTCCGTGCTGACAGAGAAGGACATCTCATAGTCACAATCCTTGCTACTATTGTCCCTGAGCCATGTAAGAGACCTGTAGAACGCAGGGTCAATAGCCTCCAGGTCTGAAATGGTGAATGGCTTTCCCAGCATCCTATTATAGAAAGGCGGTGAGAAACCTTTGGCTAAGTATTTGCCTGGAATAGTGCAATTGCAATAAAGCGGCCCATAAATGTAAAGACAGGCAGGTGCCCAGGGATCACAGCTGATGCTGGATTGATATTAAGAGAGAGTTGCTTTCGCTGGTATAGTCCATGAAACCGTAGTTTGGATTAAGAAGTTCCTGTGAAAGCATGGAAAACCATTCATTTGTCAAGCCTCCAAAATCTTCACCCTCTTTTCATATGAACATCACATTGGGCTGTTTCCTTAGCTCATAGGGCTTCAGCACCTTAATCAGTTGGAAGGAGTCCTTGAAAATTATCTTTCTTGATACCTTTATTTGTGCCTCGTCTTGAAAATGCGTTAGCCTTCCCCAAATCATGGAAGTAAGCTTGTCTGCACTGGAAACTCTGACTTAGATTTGGGTGGGTTATTTTGTTTCTGTGCAGGGTAAATACTGGCTGCTTTATTTTTACACTGCAATTTAGATTTCAGTTTGAACACACCCCACCCAAATCTAACTCTCTCTGCACATGTTAGATTTACCCCACCTGCAGCGGACATGGCTTTGCCCATTAAAGAAAGATTTTGCTTTTGTGATCCATGCTGAATTAGGCCTATAGTGTGTAACAGCACCTGGACAGGGACATTTATAAAGGTGCATACAAACACTGTGGACCTGAAGGCTGCATGCGAACATGAGCTCCTGCACTAGTACATGGAAGTAAATGCATATATTTGCCCATATGAGATTGAACATACACTTAGATTAATGTGTCCTCATCATGAGTGCAGTCTTGTACCAGTCTGTGCTTGGTGTAAAATATACTTCTGAGAACAGTGTAGGTACGCTTCTACCAAACTCTGCATAGCCTGTGGGTGTCTCACCCTGCCTTCCTTAATTTTGGCCATGTGAACACCTCATCACAGCCCAGTCACAGGTAGAGATGTGTACACAATTCCAGAACATATGCAGTTTGAAAACACACACAAGGCACGCTTCACAAGCGGATGGGTGTGTGTTTGTATTGTTATTATAGAATTGTTATTATTTGGCTTTGTTTTACGAAACAACTTGTATTTAAGGTTTAGTGGTCTGTAAATAATGGGGGTTTTAATAAGTTCTAGAAAGCAGAAGAAGTTACTCTTTAACGTATTCATCTGAACCTCTCCCACATCCATTGTTTGCTCCAATTTACCATTTAACTAACTTTGCTTCTGATTCTAACGTTTGGGATGCCGGTTGGAACGTCCATTAATTGTGACAACTTTGATTTCCAGGCATGACACTAATCATACTCAATAACAATGATATAAAGTGCATTGTGTCTTCCTTCCCCTGTGCCCGGAGCTTGCCTCTAACCAGCTGTGTGGCTTTATAGACAGATGAAGTGTTCCTGGAAGCTCAGATCCAGAACATCACCACCTCCCCGATGTTTATGGAGAAGGTGTCCTTAGAGCCGTCCATGATGTACAATGTGACCGAGCTGAACAGTGTAGTCAAGGACGGTGAAGGGTAAGGGATCTCTCTTAAATGTGTAAGGGTATGTAAAGCACAGATATAATCATCTGGCATGCGGATAAGATGCCAGCTGTAGGGATCCTGGCAGTCAGATTATAGCCGGCAGATTGGGGAGGTAGGTTTAGGTGCCACACAGAGGGTTATGGTTAGGCTGCGGAAGAGGGGGGGGGGGGTAGGGTTAGGCTGCGTGGAGGGGGTGTTGGGGTTAGTGACCACCGGGGAGACGTTATGTTTAGGCACTGCGTGGTAGAGTTAGGGTTAGGCTGCGGGAAGGGAGGATTAGGCGGTAGGAGAGATGGGGGGTAACATAATTACCTTGCCCCTGTTGTGATATCACTGATCGGGATGCCGGCTTCAGTATTGTGACTGCCCGGTCAATCATACTGAACCCAGACATCTGGAGATGCATTTGTCCTAGGTCCATATTTTCTGGCCTTAATGATCATATTACATATATAGACCACAGATCATTATTCATTTGTTCAGGGGCCACACAGATGGCCCTGGATCTTATATTTGGGCTGCATAGTTATGGTACACTGGTGCTTGGATCTTACAGTGTAATGTCATCTAATGCTTTATAAAGGTGGATTATCCTATGTCAATCAGCAATAATGACTTTGCAGTCCACTTTCCTGGCTACATACACTATGCTAATGGCCCTGTTTCTTGTTGTCCTTAGAATAGCTACAAAAAGAACTGAAGAGGGATCTTTGCTAGTAAGAAGGGGCTGTAGGTGGCCCTTAATTGTCCACCACCAGCTCCTGATACTTGCAGTAGTATAGTCTATCATTTGAAATTCAAATGGAATGATTGGGTTAGTGGCTCGGCCGCGATGTGCAATTACAGGACTGCATGCCACGGCCAGCAACATTGCTGCTAGTTCCACTAGTGCAAAGATGTGTGCAGGAAATGTAATGTTCAGACTGTCGTAGTAGGCGCATAACCGAAGATTGCAGGATACTTGTTGGCATATCGCCGCTAATTGACTCTACCCCAAACTGTTTTACTGGTTCCTCTGAAGAATGCATAAATGCACCTGTCATCCATAATGAAAGCTCTTCCGGAATGACATTACTTCTTACTAATCCAGAATCTCTGCAATGTAGGTTGTCTACATTTGGAACAAAGACTTATCTACAGCCCATGGACACGCGACAGTACTTATACTGCTTGAAGCCCAAGCCAGAATTTGCTGAAAAAGCTGGTGTTATCAAGGGGGTCACAGTGATCGGAAAACTGGACATAGTGTGGAAAACAAACCTGGGGGAGAGAGGAAGACTACAGACCAGCCAGCTACAGAGAATGGTACCGCACGAGCAGAGAGACTACCAGGCTCTGACGTAATCCTCCTGTGATTTGCAGGGCTGTGATGTTTGAATCTGCTAAATAATTACTTCTATCTACGTTCTATAAATCTCTTGGGAGTGAAAAAAAAAATCATATACAGTATTTACCTAGTAATAAATCCTGTGAAATATCTAGTGGTTAAAACCAGTTATTTTGTGTTCTCTTAAATATTCTGCTAAAGACACAACGGGGTCAACTTGAATGAGTGGTAATGTTTGGGCCGTGCTGCAATGTCGGCAATGCAATACTTCATCTACTCTAATTTGCTCTTTTTAGTTCTCTACCCCATAAGGATGCCTATTAAAATATGTGATGTATGGGCTACTATAGATATACCGCATGGATGTGTACTGCATTGCGCATAGTACCTATTACATTTGTCAGTACAGTATGTCCGCAATAAGCCAGTCTCGAGAACTACTTAACTTGGGCTAGGCCATCTATAAGGCGTAGCGCCCTGATTCTTGTGGGTGATGCATAACCTACTCACTGCTATCCATCTCTTCCCTCTGATGAAGAAATGTATAGATTATAAATATAAAATTCTGCTTTGTCAGTATCTGTACACAGGAAATGATCCCTTCTGCACTATAATAATGCTAATTTTTCAATTATATAGCAATAATTAATCTGATGTATGTGCATAAACAGTAACACTTTCTTTCTGGGTTTCAAATATCCCTGCTTGGGTGTATATATAAAAATAAACACTTTATTTCTTATTTCTGTGATTTTTTTTTTTCAGGCACCAGGATATGGGGATGTAAGGCTATCTCTAGAGACTATTCCAGATACTGTCAATCTGGAAGAACCATTTGATATCACGTGTAAAATCACTAACTGCAGGTAATCTGACCTCAGACACCTACTTACCTGCAGGTAATCTCACCTCTGTTGTACACATACCTACCTACCTGCAGGTAATCTCACCTCTGTTGTACACATACCTACCTACCATCAGTCAATCACACCTTTGTTTCATGATCCTATATTTGTGTGCAGGTAAACTCACTGCTGCCGGTAGTATCACCTCACTCACATACACCTACCTGCAGGCAGCTAATCTCATACATGTTGCACACACACGCCTGCAGGAAACTGTTCAAAATGTGTTACTGTATTGGGCTTTCCAGAGTACTGCATAAAAGAAGCAGTCACGTTTTCTGCAGCTCAGAGAGTTGCACCTTATGTTGTAATAAAGTGATTATATAATAAACCTCACAGCTGTAGTGGTACCCTGCTATGTTATATGGTAGTGATAGGGAAGAGTGCGCTCATACGGCTTGTTCTCTACACATTGTACAGCTGTACTGACCTATTTATGAACCAAGTAGATACTGTATATCAGAAGCCTCTTTAATGTACATAGGCTTATTATCCACCAAAAGGCAGCCCAGCTTTATATATCTGCAATAATGTGCAGATCGTTGCATCTGTCTGGGTGTTCCTCTCCATTTGTTCCTTGTCATGTCATTTGCAGCAGATTATGATTGCATGCTGGTAATGGGATCCGGTCTGAAGATCGACAGTGTCTAGGAGGTCGACAATGTTTAGGTCGACATGGATGGAAGGTCGACAGGGTTTCTAGGTCGACAGGTCTAAAGGTCGACATGAGTTTTTCACTTTTTTTTTTTTTTTTTTTTTTTTTGAATTTTTTCATACTTAACGATCCACGTGGACTACGATTGGAACGGTAAAGTGTGCCGAGCGAAGCGAAGGCACCATGCCTGGAGCCGCGAGCCATGCGAGGGGACGCGGTGCACTAATTTGGGATCCCGGTCACTCTACGAAGAAAACTACACCAAAACAAAACAAAAAATCCTCATGTCGACCTTGAAACCCTGTCGACCTCGTGACTGTCGACCTATAGTGGTCGACCTAGACACTGTCGATTTGATGAACCACACCCGCTGGTAATATATACCGCACTGGGCCTCTCACCATAGCAAGTATCAGGGCAGACCCAGGATAGTGAAGCATTGTCTTTCTTTCTCTCTAGCAGTGAAAGGACAATGGATTTGATCCTTGAAATGTGTAACACAAATGCCATTCACTGGTGCTGCGTATCCGGAAGGCAGCTTGGCAAGCTGCACCCCAGCTCGTCCCTTTTTCTAACGCTCACCCTGCTGTCATCTGTGCAGGGGCTGCAGGTGAGTGTCCCATCAGGTATATTAAAATATATATGTAGTTATTCAGATGCATTCAAATCAATGGGAGGCCTTTAGGGAAAAATGGTGAATGGGAAAAGATGCTAAATTTTAGCAGTCTGGAGCTGTGATCGTCTTACTGCTCACACAATGAGAAATACAATTTGAATTGCTGCAATTAGCTACAGCACACTTCCCCTAGGCATCGGGTTTCATAAATGTCCCAAAAACTTTTTGGCTGTATTTAATGACAAAATGTATACATTTTGTTTTCATTCTGATTAAGCTTTTTGGCCAAACACAGATAAAACTATCCAAAAACACCCGTCAGCCTTGTTATAAGATAACGAGTAAGATAAATGAGCCAAAAGGTCCCGATATTGCACAGCGTGTTATTCTCAATAATTTGCCCATATATCCTATGGGTTATCAGGATTACCTCATCCTCCTTGTGGGCAGATATAGGCAAACTCAGTGTGGTGTGGCAGAAAATTAGATTCAAAGAAAAAAAAATCTGTGTGTGCTGCCAATATCCGGGCCTTCCACTAGCAGAAAAATAGTCTCTAATTGTCAGGATGACCAAAAATATTGAATGTGTAGGTAGTTTAGCAAAGTCCTGTAACCCATGAACCGCAGATGTCATTCCTACACCCGGGCACCATTCCCAGCTCAGACTTCACCTGATCATCTCAAATATCTTTTGGCATTGGTTGGTTCAGACCAGATTTATGCTTTACAGAAACAAGGATGAGTTTTACCTTTTTAATTCGTGTTTTATGATGTGCATGTGAGAAAATAGCCTATTTGCTTTTATGTAATTAGATACATTGTTTAATTTGTATTATAAAGTGTCCTTTTCTAATTTCCGGTGATTTTCTAAAAAAATGTTTTAACATTGTGGATTTCAAATACGTTTATAGAATCTCCAGAGAGAGACTGGCAGGATGTTTGTTAATGGAGGACACATTTATCAGAAGTAAAACCATTGCATTTGACCCATACTTAATCACTTTGGCCACTTACATTGCCCTTCTGTCTCTCCTCTTCATCAAGAGTGTTTCTGGATTAAGGCTGACGGACACATTTTTGAAGAGAACGTATGAGTACGATGATATTGCCCAGGTCTGTGTCGTATCTTCAAAAAACCATCTTGAAAGTTGATTCAGCTAATGGTTTTAAGATCCCTGGATTTTCTGCCTGGACCCACACAACTCCAACAAATTATATCTGTTCATACAGAACTTTTAGCGTGATGTATTATTTCATAAATTTCCATTCATGTGAGCCTGTGTATTTTTAAATTGAATGGTTTTTAAACATTGTATTTTATCTCATTTCAGAAAAATAAAGTGTAAATATGTTGATATGTAACCTGTCTAACCTTAATTCCCACCTCAAAAATGTAATACGTTGCACTATTTACTTATATAATGGTTATATGGTAATATGGTAATGTGAAAGCATCTCCCTCTACCGGACATGTCAAGCTGATATTTTAGGGACCATTTTTGTTCTTGTTAATTTTATGATTTTCAGATAAATACAGCCTGCAGCGTCGTCATCACTTATTTCACCTGTAACAGGAGATATTCTAGTGGAGTTTACCAATGTGTAGGACAGTCTTTTTTTTGTTTACAATCTACCACTTGCTCACATACAAAACTAGATTTTAGTTCCAACCAACTATTTATATGTTTGGATGGATAATCTTTCGCTGTGTGGCCAGCTTTAGATGCAATAGTCCAATGTAATGATTTCACCTGTTCACCGTGAATCCTTAAAATCTGACTAATTAGTAATGCCTGTGATGGACCAATTATTTTATTTTCTGAACATTAAAACTTTTTTTTTTTCCCTTCTATTTAAATGAAAATACATATTGCTTCATAAATAAAGTATGCAGTTTTATTTGTAAATAAATATACAGAATGTTTTACAGAAGACTGATTATTTGTATAATTTCTAACTTTGCTGTATAAATTTATATAGAACAGTTGTAGAAATAAATTGTAATTAACATCTGATACTACTTTCTATTGCCCTGAAAATTATCTTATAATGACTCCTCGTTAGGTTCCCTAGAACTTGTCTCCTAATGACAACAGTGTTTAGTTCACAAAAAAACAAAACATTGGTGGCCATTGCAAATATAGGTTGTAGCTCTTATTATACAAACTACACAATGCAGTGTCTCAGCATCTACTTTGTGGCACTACAGAATAATGATTTACTTGGAAGACCAGGTTTATTACATTCAACTGAATTAACAGGAGAAAATAAAAACATAACCGAAAATAATTTTTTTTACATTTGGTTTATCTTAAAGGCCCATACACACTAGAAGATATTGTGAACTATATCGCTCCTTTTGGGCTTTGAGTTCTATAGTTAACAATATAGTCCAGTGTGTATGCAGTGAACGATGAGCGCCCCCGCCTGTCGTCAGCTAGGGTTTTGTCTGAAATTGCATCTCAATTTTGCCTATATTCATGTAAAAGTGTGTATTGTTCAGTGTGTGCACAATCAACGATATTCATCATAGCCACTCTAATGCTAGCTCATTATTTAAATTAGCCACCATTAGTGTCCCAGACAATGCTAGCAATATTGTTTGAAAAATAGTTCAGTGTATATGCACAATATCTTTCATCATGTATGGCTGGAAGCTCAATGGAAATCGTTCACAAATATCGTTTAGTGTGTATGGGCCTTAATACACGTTGATTGTATTTACACTACTAGAAAATATAGAAGGAAAAAACTGTTTGTAGGTCATTCCACTAGTGCAGAACATAAGATAATGCACTTGCATGCAAAAGCTCATTATACAAGCATTAACAAAACAGTATAAAAGAACAATGAGAGACATAATAGCAATGTCACTGTACATATGGGTGACAGGGATGCAGTCAAGATCCCGCCGGATGGAATCCCGACATATACTCCCTCTGTGGGTATCCACAACACCCATAGAAGGAGAATAAATTAGTGTGCCCGCAAGGGGCTGCGTTGCGCTCGCCCCCCTGTTGGGATTCTGTCCGGCGGTATCTCTTACTGATCCCAGGTGACAATGTCTGTGAAACTAAAGTTTGCTTTGTTTCTCTTGCGTCCTAGAGGATGCTGGGGACTCCGTAAGGACCATGGGGATAGACGGGCACCGCAGGAGACATGGGCACTTTAAGAAAGACTTTAGGTATGGGTGTGCACTGGCTCCTCCCTCTATGCCCCTCCTCCAGACCTCAGTTTACTACTGTGCCCAGAGGAGACTGGGTGCATTACAGGGAGCTCTCCTGAGTTTCCTGTCAGAAAGTATATTAGTTATTTTCAGGGAGCCTGCTGGCAACAGACTCCCTGCATCGTGGGACTGAGGAGAGAGAAGCAGACCTACTTCTGTGCGTTTCAAGGCTCTGCTTCTTAGGCTACTGGACACCATTAGCTCCAGAGGGATCGGTACGCTGGTCTCACGCTCGCCGTCCGTCCCAGAGCCGGAAGGTAGAAGCCGGGTGAGTATGAGAAGAAAAGAAGACTTCATGATCTTCACTGAGGTAACGCACAGCGGTGAAGCTGCGCACCATTGCTCCCATACACCTCACACACGGCAGTCACTGTGAGGGTGCAGGGGGGGCACCCTGGGCAGCATATAAACCTCTCTGGCAAAAAAAAATTTTTTTATATATATATATATATATATATATATATATATTATAGTAAAGCAGTCAAGCGGCACTCCTTCCCAAGTAAAACAAGCATTAACAGCCGGTGCCTTCCATAAAGAACCTACACGGTTCCCCACACATGTATAGGAATAGTCCGGCGGCACTCACGGCAAAAAAGGCAGCTCCAATCAGCCAACGTTTCAATGTTATTTGTTCAACATTTTCCTCAGGGCATAATACAATAACAGACATCACATACCTTTATACCTCCACTGATCCGTCCATTCCTCCCGCCGTCCGCGCGCCACGCTCGATAAAATGACGTCATCACGGTGCGCCCAGACACCAAGTGGTACGGAGGGACCAGAGCACCATAATTATACAAAGTGCAAAGTGCTGAATGAAAAAAGACAAACAGTAATATTACACATATTCACCAAGTTACACTGTAGCAGCCTGCCTGTGGTATATTATAACACTGACATAATATGTGCATACTATCAAAAGAGCTTTCATACATAATTGCACAATCGAGATTGTGTCATAAAAACGATGTCCAATTAATACAAATAACGCCAAAATACATATCCCTTAGCATCATAGGCATGATCCTAATTTTTTATAGAAAGTATGATAATCCTAACTTCGTTTAACCCACGGGGGGACAGTGTATCCAGTAAAAAAATCCACTTGGATTCTGCTTGTAATAAACGAAGACCCGGTCACCCCCCCCCGTTTTAGCGGGGGGATGTGATCTATTATACGGTGGCGTAAAGTCGCTAGAGAATGGCGGGCTTCAACAAAGTGTCTGGGGACCGGTAGATCACTTTTCCCTGACAATAATGCGGCCCTTATCGATGAACGGTGGTTCGCCATGCGTTCCTTAAATGTACTCTCAGTTTCTCTAACGTCCTAAGTGGATGCTGGGGACTCCGTAAGGACCATGGGGAATAGCGGCTCCGCAGGAGACTGGGCACATCTAAAGAAAGCTTTAGGACTATCTGGTGTGCACTGGCTCCTCCCCCTATGACCCTACTCCAAGCCTCAGTTAGATCTCTGTGCCCAAACGAGAAGGGTGCACACTAGGGGCTCTCCTGAGCTTCTTAGTGAAAGTTTTAGTTTAGGTTTTTTATTTTCAGTGAGACCTGCTGGCAACAGGCTCACTGCATCGAGGGACTAAGGGGAGAAGAAGCGAACTCACCTGCGTGCAGAGTGGATTGGGCTTCTTAGGCTACTGGACATTAGCTCCAGAGGGACGATCACAGGCCCAGCTTGGATGGGTCCCAGAGCCGCGCCGCCGGCCCCCTTACAGAGCCAGAAGGCAGAAGAGGTCCGGAAAATCGGCGGCAGAAGACGTCCTGTCTTCAACAAGGTAGCGCACAGCACTGCAGCTGTGCGCCATTGCTCTCAGCACACTTCACACTCCGGTCACTGAGGGTGCAGGGCGCTGGGGGGGGCGCCCTGAGACGCAATAATAAACACCTTGGATGGCAAAAAATGCATCACATATAGCTCCTGGGCTATATGGATGCATTTAACCCCTGCCAAAATACATAAAAAAACGGGAGATAAGGCCGCCGATAAGGGGGCGGAGCCTATCTCCTCAGCACACTGGCGCCATTTTTCCTCACAGCTCCGTTGGAGGGAAGCTCCCTGGCTTTCCCCTGCAGTCACTACACTACAGAAAGGGTTAAAAAAGAGAGGGGGGGCACTAATTAGGCGCAGTATTAACTATACAGCAGCTATAAGGGGAAAAACACTTATATAAGGTTATCCCTGTATATATATAGCGCTCTGGTGTGTGCTGGCAAACTCTCCCTCTGTCTCCCCAAAGGGCTAGTGGGGTCCTGTCCTCTATCAGAGCATTCCCTGTGTGTGTGCTGTATGTCGGTACTTTTGTGTCGACATGTATGAGGAGAAAAATGATGTGGAGACGGAGCAGATTGCCTGTAATAGTGATGTCACCCCCTAGGGGGTCGACACCTGAGTGGATGAACTGTTGGAAGAAATTACGTGACAGTGTCAGCTCTGTATAAAAGACAGTGGTTGACATGAGACAGCCGGCTACTCAGCTTGTGCCTGTCCAGACGTCTCATAGGCCGTCAGGGGCTCTAAAGCGCCCGTTACCTCAGATGGCAGATATAGACGCCGACACGGATACTGACTCCAGTGTCGACGGTGAAGAGACAAATGTGACTTCCAGTAGGGCCACACGTTACATGATTGAGGCAATGAAAAATGTTTTACATTTCTGATAATACGAGTACCACCAAAAAGGGGTATTATGTTCGGTGAGGAAAAACTACCTGTAGTTTTCCTGAATCTGAGAAATTAAATGAGGTGTGTGATGATGCGTGGGTTTCCCCCGATAACAACTGATAATTTCTAAAATGTTATTGGCATTATATCCTTTCCCGCCAGAGGTTAGGGTGCGTTGGGAAACACCCGCTAGGGTGGATAAAGCGCTCACACGCTTGTAAGGGCTCTATCCTCTCCTGAGATGGCCACCCTTAAGGATCCTGCTGATAGAAAGCAGGAGGGTATCCTAAAATGTATTTACACACATACTGGTGTTATACTGCGACCAGCAATCGCCTCAGCCTGGATGTGCAGTGCTGGGTTGGCGTGGTCGGATTCCCTTACTGAAAATATTGATACCCTAGATAGGGACAGTATATTTTTGCCTATAGAGCATTTGAAAGATGCATTTCTATATATGCGTGATGCACAGCGGAATATTTGCCGACTGGCATCAAGTCTAAGTGCGTTGTCCATTTCTACCAGTAGAGGGTTATGGACACGTCAGTGGTCAGGTGATGCGTATTCCAAACGGCATTTGGAAGTATTGCCTTATTAAGGGGAGGAGTTATTTGGGGTCGGTCTTTCAGACCTGGTGGCCACGGCAACAGCTGGGAAATCCACGTTTGTACCCCAGGTCGCCTCTCAACATGAGAAGACGCCGTATTATCAGCCGCAGTCTTTTCGTGGATAAGCGGGCAAAAGGTTCCTCATTTCTGCCCCGTGACAGAGGGAGAGGAAAAAGGCTGCAGAAATCAGCCAGTTCCCAGGAACAGAAACCCTCTCCCGCCTCTGCCAAGCCCTCAGTATACGCTGGGGCTTTACAAGCAGAATCAGGCACGGTGGGGGGCCCGTCTCAATGAATTTCAGCGCGCAGTGGACTCACTCGCAAGTAGACCCCTGGATCCTTCAGGTGATATCTCAGGGGTACAAATTAGAATTCGAGACGTCTCCCCCTCGCCGTTTCCTAAAGTCGGCTTTACCGATGTCTCCTTCTGACAGGGAGACAGTTTTGGAAGCCATTCACAAGCTGTATTCCCAGCAGGTGATAATCAAGATACCCCTCCTGCAACAGGGAACGGGGTATTATTCCACACTGTTGTGGTACCGAAGCCGGACGGCTTGGTGAGACCGATTCTAAAATCTTTGAACACTTACATACAGAGGTTCAAATTCAAGATTGAGTCACTCAGAGCAGTGATTGCGAACCTGGAAGAAGGGGACTACATGATGTCTCGGGACATCAAGGATGCTTACCTTCATGTCAAAATTTACCCTTCTCACCAAGGGTACCTCAGGTTTATGGTACAGAACTGTCACTATCAGTTCAGACGCTGCCGTATGGATGGTCCACGGCACCCCGGGTCTTTACCAAGGTAATGGCCGAAATGATGATATTCCTTCAAAGGAAGGGAATTTTAGTTATCCCTTACTTGGACAATTCCCTGATAAGGGTAAGATCCAGGGAACAGTTGGAGGTCGGTGTAGCACTATCTCAGGTAGTGTTGCTGCAGCACGGTTGGATTCTCAATATTCCAAAATCGCAGCTGGTTCCGACGACTTGTCTTCTGTTCCTAGGGATGATCCTGGACACAGTCCAGAAAAAGGTGTTTCTCCCGGAGGAGAAAGCCAGGGAGTTATCCGAGCTAATCAGGAACCTCCTAAAACCGAGCCAAGTCTCAGTGCATCAATGCACAAGGGTTCTGGGTAAAATGGTGGCTTCCTACGAAGCAATCCCATTCGGCAGATTCCACGCAAGAACTTTCCAGTGGGACCTGCTGGACAAATGGTCCGGGTCGCATCTTCAGATGCATCAGCGGATAACCCTGTCACCAAGGACAAGGGTGCCCCTCCTGTGGTGGTTGCAGAGTGCTCATCTTCTAGAGGGCCGCAGATTCGGCATTCAGGACTGGGTCCTGGTAACCACGGATGCCAGCCTGCGAGGCTGGGGAGCAGTCACACAGGGAAGGAATATCCAGGACTTATGGTCAAGCCTGGAGACATCACTTCACATAAATATTTTGAAGCTAAGGGACATTTACAATGCTCTAAGCTTAGCAAGACCTCTGCATCAAGGTCAGCCGGTGTTGATCCAGTCGGACAACATCACGGCAGTCACCCACGTAAACAGACAGGGTGGCACAAGAAGCAGGAGGGCAATGGCAGAAGCTGCAAGGATTCTTCGCTGGGCGGAAAATCATGTGATAGCACTGTCAGCAGTATTCATTCCGGGAGTGGACAACTGGGAAGCAGACTTCCTCAGCACGACCTCCACCCGGGAGAGTGAGACTTCACCCAGAAGTCTTCCACATGATTATAAACCGTTGGGAAAAACTCGACAGGTATTGCGCCAGGTCCAGGGACCCTCAGGGAATAGCTGTAGACGCTCTGGTAACACCGTGGGTGTACCAGTCAGGGTATGTGTTCCCTCCTCTGCCTCTCATACCCAAGGTACTGAGATTGATAAGATGGAGAGGAGTAAGCACTATATTCGTGGCTCCGGATTGGCCAAGAAGGATTTGGTAACCGGAACTTCAAGAGATGCTCATGGAGGATCCGTGGCCTCTACCTCTAAGAAGGGACCTGCTCCAGCAAGGACCCTGTCTGTTCCAAGACTTACCGCGGCTGCGTTTGACGAATGGCGGTTGAACGCCGGATCCTGAAGGAAAAATAAGATTTTACTTACCGATAAATCTATTTCTCGTAGTCCGTAGTGGATGCTGGGGACTCCGTCAGGACCATGGGGTTTAGCGGCTCCGCAGGAGACAGGGCACAAAAATAAAGCTTTAGGAGCAGGTGGTGTGCACTGGCTCCTCCCCCTATGACCCTCCTCCAAGCCTCAGTTAGGATACTGTGCCCGGACGAGCGTACACAATAAGGAAGGATTTTGAATCCCGGGTAAGACTCATACCAGCCACACCAATCACACCGTACAACTTGTGATCTGAACCCAGTTAACAGTATGACAAACGTAGGAGCCTCTGAACAGACGGCTCACAACAATAACAACCCGATTTTTTTTTGTAACAATAACTATGTACAAGTATTGCAGACAATCCGCACTTGGGATGGGCGCCCAGCATCCACTACGGACTACGAGAAATAGATTTATCGGTAAGTAAAATCTTATTTTCTCTGACGTCCTAGTGGATGCTGGGGACTCCGTCAGGACCATGGGGATTATACCAAAGCTCCCAAACGGGCGGGAGAGTGCGGATGACTCTGCAGCACCGAATGAGAGAACTCCAGGTCCTCTTTAGCCAGGGTATCAAATTTGTAGAATTTTACAAACGTGTTCTCCCCCGACCACGTAGCTGCTCGGCAGAGTTGTAATGCCGAGACCCCTCGGGCAGCCGCCCAGGATGAGCCCACCTTCCTTGTGGAATGGGCCTTGACAGATTTAGGCTGTGGCAGGCCTGCCACATAATGTGCAAGTTGAATTGTGCTACAAATCCAACGAGCAATCGTCTGCTTAGAAGCAGGAGCACCCAGCTTGTTGGGTGCATACAGTATAAACAGCGAGTCAGATTTTCTGACTCCAGCCGTCCTTGAAATATATATTTTCAATGCCCTGACAACGTCCAGCAACTTGGAATCCTCCAAATCGCTAGTAGCCGCAGGCACCACAATAGGCTGGTTCAGGTGAAACGCTGACACCACCTTAGGCAGAAACTGAGGACGCTTCCGCAGTTCTGCCCTGTCCGAATGGAAAATCAGATATGGGCTTTTATACGATAAAGCCGCCAATTCTGACACTCTCCTGGCTGAAGCCAGGGCCAGTAGCATGGTTACTTTCCATGTAAGATATTTCAAATCCACCGATTTGAGTGGCTCAAACCAATGGGATTTGAGAAAATCCAAAACTACATTAAGGTCCCACGGAGCCACTGGGGGCACAACCGGGGGCTGTATATGTAGTACTCCTTTTACAAAAGTCTGGACTTCAGGAACTGAAGCCAATTCTTTCTGGAAGAAAATCGACAGGGCCGAAATTTGAACCTTAATGGACCCCAATTTGAGGCCCATAGACAATCCTGTTTGCAGGAAATGTAGGAATCGACCCAATTGAAATTTCTCCATGGGGGCCTTCCTGGCCTCACACCACGCAACATATTTTCTCCAAATGCGGTGATAATGTTGTGCAGTCACCTCCTTCCTGGCTTTTACCAGTGTAGGAATGACCTCTTCCGGAATGCCTTTTTCCCTAGAATTCGGCGTTCAACCGCCATGCTGTCAAACGCAGCCGCGGTAAGTCTTGGAATAGACACGGTCCCTGCTGAAGCAGGTCCCGTCTTAGAGGTAGAGGCCACGGATCTTCCGTGAGCATCTCCTGAAGTTCCGGGTACCAAGTTCTTCTTGGCCAATCCGGAGCCACGAGTATCGTTCTTACTCCCCTTTGCCGTATAATTCTCAGTACTTTTGGTATGAGAGGCAGAGGAGGAAACACATACACTGACTGGAACACCCACGGTGTTACCAGAGCGTCCACAGCTATTGCCTGAGGGTCTCTTGACCTGGCGCAATACCTGTCCAGTTTTTTGTTGAGGCGAGACGCCATCATATCCACCTTTGGTTTTTCCCAACGGTTCACAATCATGTGGAAGACTTCTGGATGAAGTCCCCACTCTCCCGGGTGTAGATCGTGTCTGCTGAGGAAGTCTGCTTCCCAGTTGTCCACTCCCGGAATGAACACTGCTGACAGTGCTATCACATGATCTTCCGCCCAGCGAAGAATCCTTGCAGCTTCTGCCATTGCTCTCCTGCTTCGTGTGCCGCCCTGTCTGTTTACGTGGGCGACTGCCGTGATGTTGTTCGACTGGATCAACACCGGCTGACCCTGAAGCAGGGGTTTTGCCAGGCTTAGAGCATTGTAAATCGCTCTTAGCTCCAGTATATTTATGTGAAGAGACATCTCCAGGCTTGACCATACTCCCTGGAAGTTTCTTCCCTGTGTGACCGCTCCCCAGCCTCTCAGACTGGCATCCGTGGTCACCAGGACCCAGTCCTGTATGCCGAATCTGCGGCCCTCTAACAGATGAGCACTCTGCAACCACCACAGAAGAGACACCCTTGTCCGTGGCGATAAGGTTATCCGCTGATGCAGCTGCAGATGCGATCCGGACCATTTGTCCAGCAGATCCCACTGAAAAGTTCTTGCGTGAAATCTGCCGAATGGAATCGCTTCGTAAGAAGCCACCATTTTTCCCAGGACCCTTGTGCAATGATGCACTGACACTTTTCCTGGTTTTAGGAGGTTCCTGACTAGCTCGGATAACTCCCTGGCTTTCTTCTCCGGGAGAAACACCTTTTTCTGGACTGTGTCCAGAATCATCCCTAGGAACAGCAGACGTGTCGTCGGAAACAGCTGCGGTTTTGGAATATTTAGAATCCACCCGTGCTGTCGTAGAACTACTTGAGATAGTGCTACTCCGACCTCCAACTGTTCTCTGGACCTTGCCCTTATCAGGAGATCGTCCATTTTCTTTGAAGAAGAATCATCATTTCGGCCATTACCTTGGTAAGGACCCGGGGTGCCGTGGACAATCCAACCGGCAGCGTCTGAAACTGATAGTGACAGTTCTGTACCACGAACCTGAGGTACCCTTGGTGAGAAGGGCAAATTGGGACATGGAGGTAAGCATCTGTCCCGGGACACCATATAGTCCCCTTTTTCCTGGTTCGCTATCACTGCTCTGAGTGACTCCATCTTGATTTGAACCTTTTTATGTAAGTGTTCAAATATTTCAGATTTAGAATAGGTCTCACCGAGCCGTCTGGCTTCAGTACCACAATATAGTGTGGAATAATACCCCTTTCCTTGTTGTAGGAGGGGTACTTTGATTATCACCTGCTGGGAATACAGCTTGTGAATTGTTTCCACTACTGCCTCCCTGTCGGAGGGAGACGTTGGTAAAGCAGACTTCAGGAACCTGCGAGGGGGAGACGTCTCGAACTTCCAATCTGTACCCCTGGGATACTACTTGTAGGATCCAGGGGTCCACTTGCGAGTAAGCCCACTGCGTGCTGAAACACTTGAGACGACCCCCCACCGCACCTGAGTCCGCTTGTACGGCCCCAGCGTCATGCTAAGGACTTGGCAGAAGCGGTGGAGGGCTTCTGTTCCTGGGAATGGGCTGCCTGCTGCAGTCTTCTTCCCTTTCCTCTATCCCATGGCAGATATGACTGGCCTTTTGACCGCTTGCCCTTATGGGGACGAAAGGACTAAGGCTGAAAAGACGTTGTCTTTTTCTCCTTTATACGGCAATACTTCCATGTGCCGTTTGGAATCTGCATCACCTGACCACTGTCGTGTCCATAAACAACTTCTGGCAGATATGGACATCGCACTTACTCTTGATGCCAGAGTGCAAATATCCCTCTGTGCATCTCGCATATATAGAAATGCATCCTTTAAATGCTCTATAGTCAATAAAATACTGTCCCTGTCAAGGGTATCAATATTTTCAGTCAGGGAATCCGACCAAGCCACCCCAGCGCTGCACATCCAGGCTGAGGCGATCGCTGGTCGCAGTATAACACCAGTATGTGTGTATATACTTTTTAGGATATTTTCCAGCCTCCTATCAGCTGGCTCCTTGAGGGCGGCCCTATCTGGAGACGGTACCGCCACTTGTTTTGATAAGCGTGTGAGCGCCTTATCCACCCTAAGGGGTGTTTCCCAACGCGCTCTAACTTCTGGCGGGAAAGGGTATACCGCCAATAATTTTCTATCGGGGGAAACCCACGCATCATCACACACTTCATTTAATTTATCTGATTCAGGAAAAACTACAGGTAGTTTTTTCACACTCCACAAAATACCCTTTTTTGTGGTACTTGTAGTATCAGAAATATGTAACACCTCCTTCATTGCCCTTAACAAGTAACGTGTGGCCCTAAAAGAAAAATACGTTTGTTTCTTCACCGTCGACACTGGAGTCAGTGTCCGTGTCTGTGTCGACCGACTGAGGTAAAAAGACGTTTTAACGCCCCTGACGGTGTTTGAGACGCCTGGACAGGTACTAATTGGTTTGCCGGCCGTCTCATGTCGTCAACCGACCTTGCAGCGTGTTGACATTATCACGTAATTCCTTAAATAAGCCATCCATTCCGGTGTCGACTCCCTAGAGAGTGACATCACCATTACAGGCAATTGCTCCGCCTCCTCACCAACATCGTCCTCATACATGTCGACACACACGTACCGACACACAGCACACACACAGGGAATGCTCTGATAGAGGACAGGACCCCACTAGCCCTTTGGAGAGACAGAGGGAGAGTTTGCCAGCACACACCAAAACGCTATAATTATACAGGGACAACCTTTATATAAGTGTTTTTCCCTTATAGCATCTTAATATATATAATCATATCGCCAAATAAGTGCCCCCCCCTCTCTGTTTTAACCCTGTTTCTGTAGTGCAGTGCAGGGGAGAGCCTGGGAGCCTTCCCACCAGCATTTCTGTGAGGGAAAATGGCGCTGTGTGCTGAGGAGAATAGGCCCCGCCCCCTTTTCGGCGGGCTTCTTCTCCCGTTTTTCTGAGACCTGGCAGGGGTTAAATACATCCATATAGCCCCAGGGGCTATATGTGATGTATCTTTTAGCCAGTATAGGTATTTCATTGCTGCCCAGGGCGCCCCCCACAGCGCCCTGCACCCTCAGTGACCGCTGGTGTGAAGTGTGTGACAACAATGGCGCACAGCTGCAGTGCTGTGCGCTACCTCATGAAGACTGAAAAGTCTTCTGCCGCCGGTTTCTGGACCTCTTCACTTTTCGGCATCTGCAAGGGGGTCGGCGGCGCGGCTCCGGGACCGGACTCCATGGCTGGGCCTGTGTTCGATCCCTCTGGAGCTAATGGTGTCCAGTAGCCTAAGAAGCCAATCCATCCTGCACGCAGGTGAGTTCACTTCTTCTCCCCTAAGTCCCTCGTTGCAGTGAGCCTGTTGCCAGCAGGCCTCACTGTAAAATAAAAAACCTAAAAACTTTTTCTAAGCAGCTCTTTAGGAGAGCCACCTAGATTGCACCCTGCTCGGACGGGCACAGTATCCGAACTGAGGCTTGGAGGAGGGTCATAGGGGGAGGAGCCAGTGCACACCACCTGATCCTAAAGCTTTATTTTTGTGCCCTGTCTCCTGCGGAGCCGCTAATCCCCATGGTCCTGACGGAGTCCCCAGCATCCACTAGGACGTCAGAGAAAAAGGCATTCCGGATGAAGTCATCCCTATCCTGATCAAAGCCAGGAAGGATGTAACCGCAAAAACATTATCACCGCAATTGGCGAAAATATGTTGCGTGGTGCGAGGCCAGTAAGGCCCGACGGTGGAAATTCAACTGGGTCGATTCCTACATTTACTGCTGATAAAGCTAAATATTTATCGTGTATATAACCCTTTATGAGGTCTAAGAACACTGTACGCTATCTACGTAAGAAGTACCGTAAGGGTACGCAAGTTGCGTATCGATCGCTTAGCCGTGATCGAGACGCTCAGGCGTCACGTTCACTCACGGCCAAGTGATCGCAGGCAGGCAGACTATTGGCTGTTGACTTATCGTAATGATTCGCTATAGCGTAGCAGCGCTCGGGACCACGAAGAGATCACCAGCGATGCAGACGCTCACAACGTTAAACCTTTATATCTATACCTTTAGCAATGAAATACACAGCAAACCTTAATGTAGAGACAAAGTGTAAGTGCAACCTTGTGTAACCTGATTAACTACAAAGCTGCTTGAGTGTCACCGATGCTCAGGGAGTACTTAACACTATAAAGAATACACAGATACCTGGGCTTAGGGTCCGAAACCTATTATGTGTATTATGACTATTATACTTGCAAAAGGAATCACAGTACAAAGCATACACTACAATATAACATAAACCAACTAACCAGATAACTACACAGGAAATACAATACAATTCAAGTCTAATCAAGGAAAAATACGAGAGAAAGAGTAGAGAGGGAGAGAGAGAAATGGCTCACAGTAAGACAATATGATTACGGAGAGAACTTACGCACAAGGGGAACGATCGCATGCGCCTCGATATCCAGCTCCCGATTATCAGCAATGAGAACCGTTGAAGAGAGTGAAGTTGGATATGGTCGGCCTGCTATTTATGCCCCACACACAATACAATTCAATGGTCCCTACAATCTCATTGTTCATTGGACACAGGAATTCGGCTTCGCATTATAACAAAAGGTCATAGGTTGATTCATACAGGTGGGCTGTGACTATTTCCAACTGCTCAGGTGGGAGGGAAACTGGGTTTCCCGCCGCATGGGTAATAAAGTGCAAATAAAGTAAATGTTCATAAACTTCTTATGTCCATAACTATTCGCACGAGCGATTGATCTGCTTCAAACCAACACCGGAATATTTCTAATTAAATATTCTTCCGATGGATACTAAACACCACTGTATTACTCCTATCTGACCCTTCGTATCAAACAAAGAGGGATTCCTCTGTTCATAAACATTCTATATTAACCAAACTTTCAGAATCTATCAAAGGGACCATGATCTATAAAATACATTATTTGTGAAAATGTGTAACGATTGAGTCGCACGCTACGACTACACAAACTTTACCGTAAATACGCATACCGTGCACCAGCGGGTGCACGCAACAGCGGGTATGCGCCTTCACGGGAGAGCGCACGCATGCGCAGCGTGGACCAGTGTGAGGTGCAAATATGGCAGTGTGTATAGAGATATTTTTCTGACTTTGACAGTCCACCCTTTGGCAGTCAATAATAACTGCCACCTTCTAAAACATTTCAAAAGGAGAAAAATATATGTCAGGGGTTAATTCATTTCCATGGTTGGGTGAGGGAGGAGAGAGGAGTAGGTGTGAAGAGGGTATGACCTAGTGTGATAGCAGAAGCATGTGTGTATGAGTCCATGTTTGGGGGGTCATGTATCATCGTGCCGTACGTGTTGTAAATCAAGCTTCGAGGTATTGCGAAGTATACATTTGAATTCCTTCTTATCCCGTGGTACAGGTCTGTGGATGGGCTGTCAAACTTTACCGAGCTCTTTTCGGATTTTGAACAAAATGGGGAGCACATTTTAGTTGATGATACATGAATGGGGGAATATGTGATTGCTGATATCTGTTCCTGTATTCCCTATACTATGTGTGTCATTACCTGAGGGTTATAGAAATGAAGAAAAGACATAATTACGGTAAATGCGGTGGTATTCTATGTCAGGTTAATGTACATCTGTCGGTTGAAGTTTTGTTCGGTATCAGTTGAACGTCGTCTTCTTTGCGCTGTTTTGCTCATTAAGCGTGAGCAATAAGCTTTGTCAATGCCATTAGATTTACAAAAAATGTTGGGCTAGCGTAATTTTAAGAATTCTAGGGAAACTGGGGATCCATGGCAAAGTTCATCAAGTGTCCATCTCTCAAGTGGTCAAAACTTCTTCTTTGGTCTATCCGTTGTCTGTATAGCGTCTCATCAACTTCCTCGTCCAAGGGGGTCTTGTTATCTTGGAGAAAAACCAGAAAAACAGGTGAAAGAAACGGACCGTAGAAATCGCATTTTCATCACATCATTGTTTCTATCGTTGGGTCGTAAATCAAATCCAGGTTAATTACAGTTTCCTCACTCCTCAAACTCATCACTCTGGTACTTTGTTTGCACCTCATTAAAGCCTGCCCGCATCTAAATATCAATCCAATCGATATAACGACACCTAAGATACATAGTAGAAACTTCCCAACATCCATTATGACTCCTTGAGCCCAGTCTCCTAAACCAGAGAACCAATTTCGCGGGTTCAACCATGACACCCAACCAGTCAGCTCATTACCTACAGCAGCAAGAGTGAGATTGTGTTTTCGGCGAAATTCCCACTTTAATTGGAGAATATCGTCCATCTTTTGGTCTATGACCTCTACCGGATCCTCGGTGCTATTTGTGATATACGTGCAACACTTCACGCCGTACTGTGTTGCCAATGTAACACAATATCCGCCTGTCACTGCTGTGAGGTAATTAAGAACCATTCTATGCTGTACCAGTTCTGTTTTATAAGCTTGAAGTTCTCTTCCAGTGTATCTAAACGTGTCATCATACATTTCAGTGATATTATCTAACAAATTGGCGAGTGCGGAAATGTATCTATAATTCATCACTCCTCGAGCGGTGCGAGTAAAATCTAACGCCACCAGAACCTGAATCCCGGTGGATTCATGGATCAGATCAGAGGCCGGATGCTCTAACCTTTCTGACAGTTGTCTCTTAACGAGGTGCTCGTAATGAGTGTGAGTATAAGGAGCTTGGGCACCACGGTGTATGTCTTTCATTTTATCATGAGTTACAGTCATTACTTCAGGCAATACTCTTCCAATATAACACAATCCTTCAGAGTTTGGGGCAAGCCACTTGTACGCCTTTCTCCCGCATATGAAATATGCATCATCGGGGAGAACATATGGGACGGAGAAAGACATTACCATATTACACACCTTCCAGGTGAAATCTCCTAGCCCTAATTCTTCCATCTGCTTAATGCACGTATCAGGTTGTACGATATGTGCACAGTATCCTGGTGATACTTCTCCAACTCTAGTAATCCTATTTCCTAAGGTGTATCTATACCGGAAAGATTTTCCTCTACTGGCTATGTGGCGTACAAGCTCTGTATCTGTAGGCATTCTATCTGCTCTATGTGAAAAGGTCATGGTGTGGTTACTCCATGATACTTCCCAATTTCCCGGCTTTCTGGGATTGGAGATGTTAAAACATAATAGGGACCTATCCACGTGGTATTGGTGGAGCTTCAAACTAGGAGGGCTGGAGATATTAAACCTCCGGTCCACCGGTCTCCCACCATTTAACTCAAGTACCTCCCCTATCGTTAAAGGAAATGGTACTAGCCCTGATTTGCTATGACCCTGAGGTACTTGAGAGCATACCCAACAATCTGTTTTGTTTAATACATTACCCACTAAGGAGTGATAATCACTCAATGGATGCCGGTCCATATGGATATTAAAACTGGATTGGCATTTCTTAATGCACCCATCTTCAATGACATTGTTACAGAGCCTACAGATACAATTTTCTTCAGCTAACAATCCGTCACAATTTCTTCTATGGTCAATGCTATCGGATCGTTTTCTGATACTCGCCTTTGCTAGTTGGTTAGGTTGATCTTGGAAAACTACGCCTCCATCTTTATCATCAGAACTCATTCCAGAACCTCTATCGACCTCCATGGTACTCTCGCCGGAACAGACTGCTCTGGTCAACATCATGGTCAACAGGAAAATCCGGATCACAGTCTCTTGGGGCAAGTCCATCTTTGAGGAGGAGACGAAGAAGAATGAGAAGGAGGAAAAATACATTTGAGGGAGAGGGGATGGGAAGTGGAAAAAAAACACAATAAAAGGGAGTGGGGAGTCGACAACAGCTCTCGGTCTTCAAGGCTCAGGTGCCGCCTCAGTCCTCCTGGAACAGACACTCCAGTGATACAACCTCTACCGTCTGTTCCTTATCACGGGACTTCTCTGGATCAGCAACCTTCTTACAGTGGGATGAATGGACCCAAGTCTCTCTCTCAGCAACCTTCAATGCTGTAGTGCTAGTCAATAAGACCTGGTATGGTCCTTCCCATCTGTCAATAAGGCAACCTGAGCGTAGAAAATTTCGTATCATTACATAATCCCCAGGTTCAATGTCATGACAATTACTATCAGGTAGATCAGGAATCACCAACTTTAGATTATCATTTTGATTCCTTAACTGTTTACTCATGTTAATCAAGTACTTTACAGTTACTTCATTGTTACATTTCAAATCATCCTGAGGGTTAATCATGACATGCGGTTGTCGACCAAATAAGATTTCAAAGGGGGACAGATTAAGAGGGGACCTGGGAGTGGTTCTGATACTGTACAATACAATGGGTAAAGCTTCTGGCCATGTCAATCCTGTCTCTGCCATCACTTTACTCAATTTATTTTTAATAGTGCTGTTCACTCTTTCGACCTTCGCACTCGCCTGTGGACGGTACGGAGTGTGCAGCTTGCTATCAATTCCCATCAACTTACACATTCCTTGAAAGACATCACCTGTAAAATGGGTACCCCTATCACTTTCGATTATTCTAGGGATACCATATCTACATACGAATTCCTGCACAATTTTCTTAGCTGTAAACATAGCGGTATTTGTAGCTGCAGGAAATGCTTCGACCCAATTCGAGAAAACATCTATACAGACAAGTACATATTTCAAATTCCGACAAGGGGGTAATTGAATGAAGTCAATTTGTATTACCTGGAAAGGGCCACCGGCAGGTGGGATATGGGATGGTTCTGTAGGTATTGCCTTTCCAATATTCTTTCTCAGACAGGTAAGGCATGACATTGCTCTTTTACTCGCATGAGAGGAGAATCCTGGGGCGCACCAATAGGCTCTTACCAATTTGCACATTCCCTCCTTGCCTAGATGAGTCAGCCCGTGAGCTGCTTCAGCCAGACATGGAAGATATGCTCTGGGGGCCACTGGTTTACCATGTCCATCCGTCCAGAGTCCTGAGGACTCTTGGCCACATCCCTTTGCCTTCCAGACTGCCTTTTCCTGTGTGGAACACAAATTTTGCATTTTACACAACTTCTGTGTGTTGATGGTATTGAATACCATCAGTTGTGTGGTGTCTGTCTGTATGGGGGTAGCAGCTGCTAACTTAGCAGCTTCGTCTGCTCGGCTGTTACCAAGTGATACCGGGTCTTGGCTATATGTGTGTGCTTTACATTTGATAACAGCCACTCTGTCGGGTTCCTGTATCGCTGTTAGAAGCCTTTTTATGTGAGCTGCATGCGCTACCGGTGTACCAGCTGCCGTCATGAAATTTCTGAGGCGCCATAGGGCTCCGAAATCATGGACTACCCCGAATGCGTATCTAGAATCGGTGTAGATATTGGCTGACTTACCCTTAGCCAATTCACATGCTCTGGTTAGGGCGACCAGTTCAGCAACCTGGGCTGAGTGAGGTGGGCCTAGCGGTTCCGCTTCTATGGTGTCTTGGTCATCTACGACTGCGTATCCAGTACACAAGTCTCCCGAGTCTGACTGTCTGTGACAACTACCGTCCGTGTAGAACGTGAGTTCTGCATCTTCCAGTGGGTTGTCACTGATGTCAGGCCTTGCGGTAAAATTTTGGGTCAAATATTCCATACAATCATGTGTATCTTCCTTTGTATTAAATCCTCCTTCCCCAGCACTCTCACCTTCCACCCTTTGTGCCTGACCAGGCACACCTGGGAGATATGTTGCAGGATTTAATGCACTGCATCTCCTTATGGTGATGTTTACGGGGGCCATTAGTGCTAATTCCCATCTTGTAAACCTCGCTGATGAGACGTGTCTGGTTTGGGCAGAATTCAATAAGGCTGATACCGCATGTGGCGTATGGATTGTGAGGTTGTGGCCTAGCACGACATCTTCGCTTTTTGTCACTAGCAATGCTATCGCAGCAACGCTTCGCAAGCATGTGGGGAGGGATCGCGCTACCGTATCTAGCTGAGCGCTGTAGTATGCAACTGGCCTGCTGGCATCACCGTGTTTTTGGGTTAGTACGCCTGCCGCGCAACCAGCACTTTCTGTTCCGTATAGTTCAAAGGGTTTCCCATAGTCTGGCATACCTAGGCACTGTTTGAGTCTCTCAAATGCTGTTTCGGACTCGTCTGTATGCGAAATCCTATCAGGTTTGTTCGAGGAGACCATTTCCTGCAAAGGTAACGCTAAAATGGAAAACCCTGGGATCCAATTACGGCAATACCCACACATTCCTAAAAACGTTCTGATCTGTTGCTGGGTTTGTGGCAGGGTCATGTCTCTAATTGCTTGGATTCTATCAGCGGTCAGGTGTCTCAGTCCTTGTGTTAGACAGTGTCCCAAATATTTTACCTTAGTTTGGCATAATTGCAACTTGTCTTTGGACACCTTGTGTCCGGTGTCTGAAAGATGAAACAGGAGCTGTTTCGTATCCTTCAGAGATGCTTCCAGTGAATCTGAACACAGTAATAAATCGTCCACATACTGTATCAATACTGATCCACTGTCTGGTTGGAAAGACTGTAAACAATCATGCAAAGCCTGAGAAAATATACTTGGACTATCTATGAAACCTTGGGGCAATCGAGTCCACGTGTATTGGACTCCTCTGTATGTGAATGCAAACAAATATTGGCTGTCAGGGTGCAGAGGTACCGAAAAGAAAGCGGAGCAGAGGTCAATAACAGTGAAAAATTTGGCAGTGGGAGGGATTTGCATTAGGATGACAGCTGGATTTGGCACTACGGGGAACTGACTCTCAACTATTTTGTTAATCCCCCTTAGATCCTGCACTAGCCTGTAACCCCTCCCCCCACTCTTCTTAACAGGGAAGATGGGACTATTGGCAGTGCTGGACGTTCTTACCAGAATGCCCTGTTGTAGCAAGCGCTCTATTACTGGGTAAACTCCTAACTCCACCTCTGGCTTCAGAGGATACGGTGGGATTTTTGGAGCTATCCTACCATCTTTTACTTGTACAACTACTGGAGCTACGTTTGCCATTAATCCAGTGTCCTGTCCGTCTTTTGTCCAAAGTGACTCTGGTATCTGAGATGTCATCTCTTCTACTTGGGATGGATTCCTATTTGTCATAATGGTATGTGACATTAATTTTGATGGGGAGTCTAACGTGTCTCGCACTTCCTGAGCGTGATTCTCAGGTATGTCCAAGAATACACCTTCAGGAGTACAATAAATGACGCACCCCATTTTACACAGTAAGTCTCTTCCCAGGAGATTGGTTGGTGCCGATGCAGCCAGCAAAAAGGAATGCTTGGTATGCAAAGGCCCTATTGTAATCTCGGCTGGTTTGCTAACAGGGTAGTGCTGGACTACTCCTGTTACTCCCATGGCTGGAATTGTCCTACCAGTGGTTCTCATGCCCACTGTCGAATTTATCACTGACTTGGCCGCCCCTGTGTCTACAAGAAAGTTTAAAGTTTTACCAGCTACATTAATTGCGACCTCGGGTTCACTTTCAAGGTTGGCAATCAATTTCACTGGCTGCAGATTACAGGTATGGCCACACCCCTATTGGGTATGGTGACCTCCCTGAATCCCGCTGGCAGCAACTATTTGTGAGGGAGATAGTTGGGAACTACCAGAGGCATGCCAGTCTCTGTTTGGGGGATATCTTTTTGTTTCCCCTGTATGTGGCTCATAACTCCGTTTCTGCGGACCTTGCTCCCAATGTCGTGTGTCGTGTCGTTGTCTAGGGGGTTGGTATGATCTTTGCGAATTTTTCGCTCTACAGTCTCGTGCATAGTGTCCCTGTCTTTGACAAGAATAACATGTTATCATAGTTGACTTACCCACAGGGTTGGATGGTACATACGCAGGATGCTTTGTGGTCAGAGCCTGTATACTTACTGACATTAGCTTATCACTCTGCGACTCCCTGTGCCTGGTGATGTTTCGGTCGTGATCAATAGCAGCCTCTCTCAAGGTGGACACTGACAGACCTCGCCAACATGGTTGCGTGGTCTGTACCCTTGCCTTTAATGTTTCCTTCAAACCATCCATTAGTACAGATACTGCTACTTCTCGATGGTTTGGATTTGTCCTAATGTCCTCTATACCAGTGTACTTTGCCATTTCTAATAGTGCCCGGTGAAAATATTCTGCAGCTGTTTCTGACTCTTTTTGTTTAATGGAAAATATTTTGTTCCATTTAACAACTGCTGGGAAATGCTCCTTTAACTGTAAGTTTATCCTTCTTACGTTATCTTTGTTGTACACATCTGTAAGAGGTACATCCAGATCTAGTCCACAATCAGCTAAAAATTGAGCTGAGTCGACATTGGAGGGTAAACAAGCTTTTAGCAATATCTGCCAATCTTTATTATTGGGCTCTAAAGTGTTTCCTAAGTCTGTGATGTATTTTTGGCTGGCAACTAAATCTTTTCTAGGGTCAGGGAATTCAGACACTATGGTCCTTAATTCCATTCGGGAAAATGGGCTGTACATGGCAATGTTCCTTATGGGAGTGGCTCCTGATACATCTGTTTTCCCATTGGGAACTGCTATTACCCTAACAGGAGTCATTCTAACAACCTCATTCTGTGTAGATTCTACAGCTTGTGGTGAAATAGTCTCAGCATAATGCATGGTGCCGTACTTACCAGTTGATACGACCTCACCTATCCCTCCGCTAGGGGCCTTTACTAATCTCGTGGGTGTTGCTGTGCCTACTGTGGTCTCTGCTATGGTGGCTGCTAGAGAGAGCGCTGAAATCGTTGTCGCTTCGTCCTCTTGATCACACTCCTGAGGAAAGTTCAAAACAGGATACAACTTGCACGGGTTAATACTTGCATGGGTTAATGGGTTAACATTATCATTAACATTTACACAGTTACTAAGTGATTTTGTGTTACACTTTAGTGCGTCTTTCTCCGTAATCAACTTCTCTCCTGATATATATGGTGGCGGCGGGGCCGTGGCAATCAGTTTTCTGTTAGAGCCAGATCCCGCCGCCTGAGCCAAACCTCTCTGTATCTCACCTTCCTGTTGCCACAACTGTAAATAATCATAATGCTGAACTCGTCTCTTTGTTGATTTTATGAGACATATCCTCCTCCTTAAATTTTGTAACACCTCTGGGCTGAAGCTACCTATTCTTGGGAATTTCTCCCGGTCTTGTACCGTCATTCTCTCCCATTCATCACATAAAACCTCTGTGTGACTACCATATTTCTCACACATGATATACCTGGCCGACCCAATTGGTCGGACCACTGAATCAACCCGAACCGAGGTTGATCGCCCCCTACCTGAACAACTGGCCCCCATAACTCTGCAGGCGTTGCTTGCTCTACCTCTGATCTCTATATCAAGGTCTTCAGCGAACCCTTACAGAAAACCAGATTGTTCACAATAGGCTGACGGTGGCGGTTTACCGAGTACCCCACTCACTCGCCCACGCCGACCAATGCGACCTGATCACACCGATATGGTGCTGGCGCACTCGACCCAGGGCACCTATAAAAACCGTTGTTTACTGGAACATGCGAGGGTTATCCGCAGAACACTTACTCTTTCCAGTAAAGGTGAGGTTTGTCAGATAGTTCCTGAGTGACCAGCGAACTTCCCTTCTTGAAAAATAAAAAATTACACAAATCACGTCAGAATGTACAAATAGCGTTTGTGACCCCTTTACTCTAATGGTACTAGGTCAGATTACTAACTACTGTACACAATTACGTGCGGTCCAGTCGTTCAGTACACAAACAACTAAGCTTGTGTACGGAAAGACCAATGGAATCGAAACTTACGACTGCGAATTCCTTCAGCCAGAGCTTGTACGGCCTATATGGGTCTTGCACCAACCCTTCTCTTGGTGTTGTGCCTCTGAACTGTATAGCGGACTTCCCTGTTTACTGTACCTGGACCTGCTGGTCTACTATGACCTCCTGGTCTTGTTCTGTACGACCTCCTGGTCTGACCTCCTGGTCTTGTTCTATACTGGTCCGCTATACTCTAATGCTCAAATATTATGTTTAACCAAGGATGCCTCCCTAGCCACCGTGCACGTCACTTACACGCGTGTACCTCACGAGTACTCGACTTTTCTTGTGGTTCAACCTTTAAGTTATATAAACTTATGTAATACAAAAACACTCACTCATCACATGTACACTTTTGCTTCTATTTCTATTTCTGCGCAGAAATTTTTTCTTTAGCCCAGCTGTGTTACCAATTAGGAGCAGGATCTGTTAATTTAAATTTTGGATTTCCAAAAATAGACTTGCGTTATTTATCGCCTGTGGCGCTATTTACCGCTTTGCGTTACTTACCGCGTTGCGTTAAAAATCAACTTATCGTGACTTGAGCTACGTGGGCGTAACCGGACGCTCCGTTGCGTAATGTACGCTGCGTGCGTCCGCCTTTGGATTGCGTACACAAGTCTTTTGTTAGGGACACGTGTACGCAAAGCAAAGATCCACCGTAACACAATTTATATTTTTATCAATGTAGATGATCCCTGGTCACCTACCACACAACACACTGACTTCGCCTTATCTCCCAGGCAAAACTGTGTGTTTGTCTATCTTTTAACTATATTACCTTTACTCTTAAACTATGAAATAACAGCAAATCTCTTTTGGCACTTTTTTTTATCAACTATAAAACTGGCAGACAGGAGAATGATATACGAAAATGAAACGGAAATGCAGATATATATGTGTGCGTGCGTGTGTACGCAAGACAGAAAAATAAACAGTTTTAAAAGACACTAGCGTTTTGTTCTTACCTCCGGTTCCCGGATTCCTTCAGCACTCTTTTATCTAAGCGAAGCAGACGCTTATCCCGTCAGCACTACGAGACAACCTCCCGCCCTTTGCTGAGGGATAATGTCTGCTGATCTACCTAGTGCAGATATGTGAAGGACAGGACGAGCCGCCAATTGATAAAGCTAAATATTTATCGTGTATATAACCCTTTATGAGGTCTAAGAACACTGTACGCTATCTACGTAAGAAGTACCGTAAGGGTACGCAAGTTGCGTATCGATCGCTTAGCCGTGATCGAGACGCTCAGGCGTCACGTTCACTCACGGCCAAGTGATCGCAGGCAGGCAGACTATTGGCTGTTGACTTATCGTAATGATTCGCTATAGCGTAGCAGCGCTCGGGACCACGAGGAGATCACCAGCGATGCAGACGCTCACAACGTTAAACCTTTATATCTATACCTTTAGCAATGAAATACACAGCAAACCTTAATGTAGAGACAAAGTGTAAGTGCAACCTTGTGTAACCTGATTAACTACAAAGCTGCTTGAGTGTCACCGATGCTCAGGGAGTACTTAACACTATAAAGAATACACAGATACCTGGGCTTAGGGTCCGAAACCTATTATGTGTATTATGACTATTATACTTGCAAAAGGAATCACAGTACAAAGCATACACTACAATATAACATAAACCAACTAACCAGATAACTACACAGGAAATACAATACAATACAATTCAAGTCTAATCAAGGAAAAATACGAGAGAAAGAGTAGAGAGGGAGAGAGAGAAATGGCTCACAGTAAGACAATATGATTACGGAGAGAACTTACGCACAAGGGGAACGATCGCATGCGCCTCGATATCCAGCTCCCGATTATCAGCAATGAGAACCGTTGAAGAGAGTGAAGTTGGATATGGTCGGCCTGCTATTTATGCCCCACACACAATACAATTCAATGGTCCCTACAATCTCATTGTTCATTGGACACAGGAATTCGGCTTCGCATTATAACAAAAGGTCATAGGTTGATTCATACAGGTGGGCTGTGACTATTTCCAACTGCTCAGGTGGGAGGGAAACTGGGTTTCCCGCCGCATGGGTAATAAAGTGCAAATAAAGTAAATGTTCATAAACTTCTTATGTCCATAACTATTCGCACGAGCGATTGATCTGATTCAAACCAACACCGGAATATTTCTAATTAAATATTCTTCCGATGGATACTAAACACCACTGTATTACTCCTATCTGACCCTTCGTATCAAACAAAGAGGGATTCCTCTGTTCATAAACATTCTATATTAACCAAACTTTCAGAATCTATCAAAGGGACCATGATCTATAAAATACATTATTTGTGAAAATGTGTAACGATTGAGTCGCACGCTACGACTACACAAACTTTACCGTAAATACGCATACCGTGCACCAGCGGGTGCACGCAACAGCGGGTATGCGCCTTCACGGGAGAGCGCACGCATGCGCAGCGTGGACCAGTGTGAGGTGCAAATATGGCAGTGTGTATAGAGATATTTTTCTGACTTTGACACTGCAAACAGGAGTGTCTATGGACCTGAAATTGGGGTCCATTAAGGTTCAAATTTCGGCCCTGTCAATTTTCTTCCAAAAAGAACTAGCTTCAGTCCCTGAAGTTCAGATGTTTGTAAAAGGGGTACTGCATATACAGCCTCCTTTTGTGCCTCCAGTGGCACTTTGGGATCTCAATGTAGTTTTGGGTTCCAAAAGTCACATTGGTTTGAACCACTTAAATCTGTGGAGTTAAAATATCTCACATGGAAAGTGGTCATGCTGTTGGCCCTGGCCTGGGCCAGGCGCGTGTCAGAATTGGCGGCTTTATCCTGAAAAAGCCCTTATCTGATGTTCCATTCGGACAGGGCGGAATTGAGGACTCGTCCTCAGTTTCTCCCTAAGGTGGTTTCAGCGTTTCACCTGAACCAACCTATTTGTGGTGCCTGCGGCTACTAGGGACTTGGAGGACTCCAAGTTGCTAGACGTTGTCAGGGCCCTGAAAATATATGTTTCCAGGAGGGCTGGAGTCAGGAAATCTGACTCGCTGTTTATCCTGTATGCACCCAACAAGCTGGGTGCTCCTGCTTCTAAGCAGACTATTGCTCGTTGGATTTGTAGTACAATTCAGCTTGCACATTCTGTGGCAGGCCTGCCACAGCCAAAAATCTGTAAATGCCCACTCCACAAGGAAGGTGGGCTCATCTTGGGCGGCTGCCCGAGGGGTCTCGGCTTTACAACTTTGCCGAGCAGCTACTTGGTCAGGAGCAAATACGTTTGTAAAATTCTACAAAATTGATATCCTGGCTGAGGAGGACCTGGAGTTCTCTCATTTGGTGCTGCAGAGTCATCCGCACTCTCCCGCCCGTTTGGGAGCTTTGGTATAATCCCCATGGTCCTTACGGAGTCCCCAGCATCCACTTAGGACGTTAGAGAAAATAAGAATTTACTTACCGATAATTCTATTTCTCATAGTCCGTAGTGGATGCTGGGCGCCCATCCCAAGTGTGGATTGTCTGCAATACTTGTACATAGTTATTGTTACAAAAATCGGGTTATTATTGTTGTGAGCCATCTTTCAGAGGCTCCTCTGTTATCATGCTGTTAACTGGGTTCAGATCACAGGTTATACGGTGTGATTGGTGTGGCTGGTATGAGTCTTACCCGGGATTCAAAATCCTTCCTTATTGTGTACGCTCGTCCGGGCACAGTATCCTAACTGAGGCTTGGAGGAGGGTCATAGGGGGAGGAGCCAGTGCACACCAGATAGTCCTAAAGCTTTCTTTAGATGTGCCCAGTCTCCTGCAGAGCCGCTATTCCCCGTGGTCCTTATGGAGTCCCCAGCATCCACTACGGACTATGAGAAATAGAATTATCGGTAAGTAAATTCTTATTTTTGCCCACGTAGTGCAAACCACACGGGCAACTGAGAAGGTAAATGACAAACTTCGTACTACAAGTGACTATGTCGAATGTTAAACTTTTTTCCGGTATAAGGGTGATGGAATGAATCGCCTGCTATCATATGGCTGCACGTAGTGCAGCCCAGGCATTTGAAGCAGCCTTTACGCGCTGCTGATTCAAAAATAACTTGTTTTGTGTATCTACAGGAGATGGAAATTGAATGTCCGATTTTACCACATAATCACGAATATTTCTACCCCTCTTGTAGGCTGGCATTATTATTTGCTCACGTAAATTGGAAAGAGCGGGGTCAGATTGAATGACCGGCCAGAATGCTTTAGTCACCCTATTGATTTTGGTACTTGCAGTGTTAAATTTGTTAACCCAAACAAACTTCGAATGACTTTCCCTAGCCACAGGCATCAGAGAATCAGATCTAGAAATTTTAAGGACCCGATTCTTGGTGCGTGCCAACTCTCTAGGACAGTATCCCCTGTTCTTAAACTTATTGACCATCTCATCCAGAGCCCTTTCAAGCTGTGTCTCATCATTGATAATTCTACGAACTCGGAGCATCTGGGAAAAAGGGAGACCTCTCTTTAGGGGTTCTGGATGATGACTACTGGCTAACCGTATATTATTCCTATCTGTAGGTTTACAAAATAGCCGAGTTTGAATTTTATTATCAATGAGGCTGATATTAACATCTAAAAAATTCACACTAGATGTACTCATGGTATAAGTGAATTTCACTGGCGAATCAGTTTCATTATGTGTTTTAATCAAAGACTCTAGTTGCTCCCCTGGACCCGTCCACAAGAGCAACAAGTCATCAATGTATCTAAGATACAGCAATACATTCGACTTAACCTCATCTTTTGAAAAAAATAATTCTTCCTCTACGCCAAACATAAAAGAGTTGGCCAGAGATGGAGACACATTACTCCCCATGGCGCAGCCCTGACGCTGCACATAATACGTATTGTTGAACATGAAGTAATTGCGTTCTAACGTGAGACGCAATAACCGAATAAACAGTTCAACACAAGGCCCTTTATATAGGGGATGATTGTCAATCACTTTTTGTACAGCAGTCAGGCCAGCACCATGGGGAATACACGTGTAGAGGCTCTTAACATCTATGGTCACTAAAAAACAACCCGGAGGAACTGTCTGAATCTCTGCCAATCTAGTCAAGAGTGAAGTAGTATCCTTTAAGTAGTAATCATGAGTCTGAACACATGGTTGTAGGAAAAAGTCAAGATACATAGAGATTTTTTGAAATAATGATCCCCTCGCAGATATGATGGGACGTGCTGGAGGAGCATATCTATCTTTATGTATCTTGGGAATTGAGTACAATAGTGGTACAATCGGATAAGTAACCATTAAAGCATCACACACACATCAACCGAAATATCACCATCAAGAACAGCTTTATGCAGAATAGTATCTAACTCTTTCTTATATGATGACGTGGGATCAGACTTCAAGACAACATAGGTGGAGCGGTCACTAAGTTGACGATTCAGTTCAGATACATAGTCTGCTGTATTTTGCACGACTATGGCTCCGCCCTTGTCCGCCGGTCTGAACACCACGTCATCATATTTGCTGAGAGACATTAATGCCTGCCATTCCTCCTTGGATAAATTACTAAACTGATCCTTAGGAGAAGTCGACATGCTATCAATACTCATGTCAATCGTGCGACAGAAGGACTTAATGGCTGCATTCGTTGAACATGGATCAAAAACTGATTTCTTATGCAAGAAGCTGGGTAATGGGTCACTAGTCACAGTCACTTTTTCAGGTGAATTGAAATATTCTTTGAGACGCAATTGTCTACTTAATTTGTAACGTTCAATCTTCCATTCAAACGGTTCAAACCGCTGTGTAGGGACAAAGTTCAAACCTCTAGACAGTACCTTGTTTTCATTAGGTGTGAGAACACGATCCGAAATATTAATGATCAGCTCCTCTTCTGTACTGGAGGACGTCCTCCGCCACGACCTTTGGTTTTGGCCCCCCCTCCTCGTGTACCTCCGTTTGGGTCGGAAATTTGGGCTCTTGTCCGAACCCCTAAAGGGTGACGACCAGAGGTATTGCCACGCTCATTTTCACTGGCCGAAGCTGTGCCATCTGTTGATGTATCTGTATCAAATTGGCCCCTATTATACCGATTGGACATCCGTTTCCTTGGGGCTCTTGAATAAGGGGTGGTGCCTGATATCCAGGGATATACCTGTTTCTTGGCATAATCTTGATTGACTTTCTCCAATTTCAGGCGTTTGTATTGCACTAGGTCTTTACGATATTTGTCGACATGTGTCGATAACTGTTCTAGCCAATTGGAGGTAGTATCAGCCAATAACGTTGGTTTATGGGTGGTTTCAAACTCATCTATTTGGGACCTGATAGTCATTAACTCCTTCGTAACCTCCTCTATCACCAACAAGATGAGATCATAGGAACACTTATTTAAAATGGCTATCCATTTCTTACAGAAAGTGGCATTAAGTCTGCCAATAGTTGGAATGTTCCTTATCCTGAAACCACGTGGTATTTTACCCTCCCGGTGGTAATCAGACAATGTCACCCCATGATAATAATAATCTTGTTCACGCTTTTTGAGCTTCAATAGCTCTCTGTATAAATTAATATTCTCAATGTTACCTCCAGTTGCTGATAGATTATCTTTAAAACGAATATTGATAGCATCATTATCCGAATAGCTGAAAGTCTCTCCCGGGGTCAAGTCAAACCCTGCCAATAGTGCATCTGCATCGGTGTCGGCAGCTGTCGACATTCCTGACAGGAGCAAGGCAAACCACAGTACTGGAATATGTGACAGAAGACACACGTGCACACCCAATATGTTATCCCAGTGTGTGAAAATAGATGCTGCAGCAAGCACCCAATACAACCTGATGCAGGTAAAATACCGCGGAGGGTGCCTTCAAAAAACGGTTCATCCAAAGATCAATCGTTAAAATAGTAAAGCAGTCAAGCGGCACTCCTTCCCAAGTAAAACAAGCATTAACAGCCGGTGCCTTCCATAAAGAACCTGCACGGTTCCCCACACATGTATAGGAATAGTCCGGCGGCACTCACGGCAATAAAGACAAAAGGCAGCTCCAATCAGCCAACGTTTTACTGTTATTTGTTCAACATTTTCCTCAGGGCATAATACAATATACAAACATCACATACCTTTATACCTCCACTGATCCGTCCATTCCTCCCGCCGTCCGCGCGCCACGCTCTATAAAATGACGTCATCACGGTGCGCCCGGACACCAAGTGGTACGGAGGGACCAGAGCACCATAATTATACAAAGTGCAAAGTGCTGAATGAAAAAATATATATATAGAAGTAAAGTCTACGGCGCTTCGGTGCGGCTATGTGTTTTCTATACCTTAAATTTAAAATAACCTTTTGTATAGATAGAGTATAAATATAGAATAAAAACACTTTTCAAAATATTAAATGAGTGGCAGCTTATAATACATACAAATGTGCTTGGCATGCACACATAAGGATTTGGAGGAATTGGTGAAAATAAGCGCCCAAGAGTGTGATTTATAAAACAAGGTGAATATAAATGAAGGTATCGATGGTGGGTATATTAAAACCAGTTAAAAAAAACTTATCTGAAAAACCAGAGAAGCTAAATTCAGGCGATGCTCCTTTGACACTTAATACATGTTAAAAAAGAAGAAGAACAGACATAGTGTGTACTGTTTTTTTGTACAATATCAAAATATATCACTGGCTATGTAACATTAGGCTTAATTAGGGAAATAGCATATTCCCAAGTATGCAGTCAATATATAGCCTAGGCAGTGTATATATAAAAGATAAATTATTTAATACACAAAATGACATAAAAATACATAAAAATATGAATGGCTGTATATCATGCGTACAGGATAAAAGATTATATCAAGCTTATCTGTCCATAAATAACTGGAATGCATGCGTACAGAATTCAAAATGATAAATGGCTTATCTGTCCATTAGAGGAAATGTCAGCAGGTAGTCCCAACGCGTTTCGTCCGCCATCAACAGGACTTCATCAAGTTGCAGACTTGGTTGTCGTCCATTATTCTCTTCCTTAAGCCTGGAGTGCCGCGCTGTCGCCTGTTTTATATATATATATATATATCATACATACACACACACACACACACACACACAGCTGGGCACTGTATATATAAAGAGCCCCCACCAGTTTTTAGTATATTTGAGCGGGACAGAAGCCCTCCGCCGAGGGGGCGGGGCTTCTCCCTCAGCATTCACCAGCGCCATTTTCTCCACAGCACAGCGCTGTGGACTCTCCCCTGCTTATTCCACGGTGAAAGAGGGTTTTGAAGAAGGGGGGGGGGGGCGCATATATATATATATATATATGTACAAACAGCGCTACTGGGTAAACATATTTATATAGTGTTTTTTCCTGGGTCATATAGCGCTGGCATACTCTCTCTCTGTCTCTCCAAAGGGCCTTGTGGGGGAACTGTTTTCCGATAAGAGGATTCCCTGAGTGTGTGGTGTGTCAGTACGTGTGTGTCGACATGTCTGAGGTAGAAGGCTTTCAGGGGGAGGAGAAAATGAATGTGGTGTCTCCGTCAACAACGCCGACACCTGACTTGATGGATATGTGGAATATTTTAAGTGCTAATGTAAATTTATTGCACAAAAGATTAGACAAAGCTGAAGCTAGAGAACAACCAGGGAGTCAACCCATGTCTGTCCCTATGTCGCAGGGACCTTCGGGGTCTCAAAAGCGCCCACTATCCCAAATAGTAGACACAGATACCGACATGGAATCTAACTCCAGTGTCGACTACGATGATGCAAAGTTACAGCCAAAATTGGCTAAATGTATTCGATATATGATTATTGCAATAAAAGATGTTTTGCATATCACAGAGGAACCCCCTGTCCCTGACACGAGGGTACACATGTATAAGGGAAAGAAACCTGAGGTAACCTTTCCCCTCTCACATGAGTTGAACGAATTATGTGAAAAAGCTTGGGAATCTCCAGACAAAAAACTGCAGATTCCCAAAAGGATTCTTATGGCGTATCCTTTCCCGCCAACGGAAAGGATACGGTGGGAATCCCCCCCCCCCCCTAGGGTGGACAAAGCATTGACACACTTATCCAAAAAGGCAGCGCTGCCATCCCAGGATACGGCTACCCTCAGGGATCCTGCTGACCGCAAGCAGGAGGTTACCTTGAAGTCCATTTACACACATTCTGTTACCTTACTCAGACTGGCGATTACGTCGGCCTGGGTTTGTAGCGCTGTAGCAGCATGGACAGATACCTTATCAGCGGAAATTGAGACCCTAGATAAGGATACCATTTTATTGACCCTAGGGCATATAAAAGATGCTGTCTTATATATGAGAGATGCTCAGAGACATTAGTCTACTGGGTTCTAGAATCAACGCTGTGTCGATTTCTGCAAGACAAGTCCTATGGACCCGGCCATGGACAGGTGATGCCGACTCAAAGAGGAGGTTTTACCTTACAAGGGCGAGGAATTCTTTGGGGAAGGTCTCTCGGACCTGGTCTCCACAGCTACAGCTGGTAAATCAAATTTTTTGCCTTATATTCCCTCACAGCCTAAGAAAGCGCCACATTATCAAATGCAGTCCTTTCGATCACAAAGAAACAAGAAAGTACGAGGTGCGTCCTTTCTTGCCAGAGGTAAGGACAGAGGAAAAAAGCTGCACAACACAGCTAGTTCCCAGGAACAGAAGTCCTCCCCGGCCTCTACAAAATCCACCGCATGACGCTGGGGCTCCGCTACAGGAGTCCGCCCCAGTGGGGGCACGTCTTCGAGTTTTCAGCCACATCTGGGTTCACTCACAGATGGATCCCTGGGCAATAGAAATTGTTTCCCAGGGTTACAAGCTGGAATTCGAAGAGATGCCTCCTCGCCGGTTTTTCAAATCGGCCCTACCAGCTTCTCCCCCGGAAAGGGAGATAGTGTTAAATGCAATTCACAAATTGTATCTTCAACAGGTGGTGGTCAAGGTTCCCCTGCTTCAACAAGGGAGGAGATATTACTCAACCCTGTTTGTAGTCCCGAAACCGGACGGTTCGGTCAGACCCATTTTAAATTTAAAATCCCTGAACCTATACTTGAAAAGGTTCAAGTTCAAGATGGAATCGCTAAGAGCGGTCATCGCCAGCCTGGAAGGAGGGGATTTTATGGTATCTCTGGACATAAAGGATGCATACCTTCATGTTCCCATTTATCCACCTCATCAGACGTACCTGAGATTTGCGGTACAGGATTGTCATTACCAATTTCAGACGTTGCCGTTTGGGCTTTCCACGGCCCCGAGGATTTTCACCAAGGTGATGGCGGAAATGATGGTGCTCCTGCGCAAGCAAGGTGTCACAATTATCCGTACTTGGACGATCTCCTCATAAAAGCGAGATCAAGATAGCAATTGCTGAACAGCGTCTCACTTTCACTGAAGGTGTTACAGCAACACGACTGGATTCTCAATATCCCGAAGTCGCAGTTGGTTCCTACGACTCGTCTGACTTTCTTGGGCATGATTCTGGATACAGACCAGAAAAGAGTTTATCTTCCGATAGAAAAAGCTCAGGAACTCATGACTCTGGTCAGGAACCTATTGAAGCCAAAACAGGTGTCAGTGCATCACTGCACTCGAGTCCTGAGAAAGATGGTGGCATCATACGAAGCCATTCCCTTCGGCAGGTTCCATGCGAGGACTTTGCAATAGGACCTACTGGACAAGTGGTCCGGGTCACATCTACAAATTCATCAGTTGATCACCCTGTCCCCCAGAGCCAGGGTATCTCTCCTGTGGTGGCTGCAGAGTGCTCACCTTCTAGAAGGCCGCAGGTTCGGCATTCATTACTGGATCCTGGTGACCACGGACGCGAGCCTCCGAGGTTGGGGAGCAGTCACACAGGGAAGAAACTTCCAAGGTCTTTGGTCAAGTCAAAAGACTTGTCTACACATCAATATCCTGGAACTGAGGGCCATATACAACGCCCTACGTCAAGCGGAGACCTTACTTCGCGACCAACCAGTTCTGATCCAGTCAGACAACATCACCGCAGTGGCTCATGTAAACTGCCAAGGCGGCACAAGGAGCAGAGTGGCAATGGCGGAAGCCGCCAGGATTCTTCGCTGGGCGGAAAATCATGTAAGCGCACTGTCAGCAGTGTTCATTCCGGGAGTGGACAACTGGGAAGCAGACTTCCTCAGCAGACACGACCTGCATCCAGGAGAGTGGGGAATTCATCAGGAAGTCTTCGCACAGATTGCAAGTCAGTGGGGACTGCCCCAGATAGACATGATGGCATCCCGCCTCAACAAAAAGCTACAGAGGTATTGCGCCAGATCAAAAGACCCTCAGGCGGTAGCTGTAGACGCCCTAGTGACACCGTGGGTGTTCCAGTCGGTCTATGTGTTTCCTCCTCTTCCTCTCATACCCAAGGTGTTGAGAATAATAGGAAAAAGAGGAGAACAATTCTCATTGTTCCAGATTGGCCACGAAGGACCTGGTATCCGGATCTGCTGGAAATGCTCACAGAAGATCCGTGGCCTCTTCCTCTATGACAGGACCTGTTGCAACAGGTGCCCTGTCTGTTCCAAGACTTACCGCGGCTGCGTTTGACGGCATGGCGGTTGAACGCAGGATCCTAGCGGAAAAAGGCATTCCGGATGAGATCATTCCTACGCTGATAATGTTTAGCTGTCACGTCCTTCCTAGCCTTTATCACCGTATATGGCGAAAATATGTTTCTTGGTGTGAGGCCAGGAATGTTCCTACGGAAGAATTCCATCTGGGCCGTTTCCTTCACTTCCTACAGACTGGAGGGAATTTGGTCCTAAAATTAGGCTCCATTAAGGTTCAGATTTCGGCCTTATCCATTTTCTTTCAAAAAGAATTGGCTTCTCTCCCAGAAGTACAGACTTTTGTGAAGGGATTGCTGCATATTCAGCCTCCTTTTATACCTCCGGTGACGCCTTGGGACCTTAACGTGGTGTTGAGTTTCCTTAAGTCGCACTGGTTTGAACCACTTCAAACGGTGGAGTTAAAATATCTCACGTGGAAGGTGGTCATGTTATTAGCCTTGGCTTCGGCTAGGCGAGTGTCGGAATTGGCGGCTGTGTCTCATAAAAGCCCCTATCTGGTTTTCCATATGGATAGACCGGAATTGCGGACCCGTCCTCAATTCTTGCCTAAGGTGGTGTCATCTTTTCATATGAACCAACCTATTGTGGTGCCTGTGGCTATGCGAGACTTGGAGGATTCCGAGTCCCTTGATGTAGTCAGGGCTTTTAAAATTTACGTGGCCAGAACAGCTAGAGTCAGAAAAACAGAAGCACTGTTTGTCCTATATGCGGCCAACAAGGTTGGCGCCCCTGCTTCAAAGCAGACTATTGCTCGCTGGATCTGTAACACGATTCAGCAGGCGCATTCTACGGCTGGATTGCCATTACCAAAATCTGTTAAGGAAGGTGGGCTCGTCTTGGGCGGCTGCCCGAGGGGTCTCGGCACTGCAACTATGCCGAGCTGCTACTTTGTCGGGTTCAAACACCTTTGCAAAGTTCTATAAGTTTGATACCCTGGCTGAGGAGGATCTCCTGTTTGCTCAATCGGTGCTGCAGAGTCATCCGCACTCTCCCGCCCGTTTGGGAGCTTTGGTATAATACCCATGGTCCTTACGGAGTCCCCAGCATCCTCTAGGACGTAAGAGAAAATAAGATTTTAAACCTACCGGTAAATCTTTTTCTCGTAGTCCGTAGAGGATGCTGGGCGCCCGTCCCAAGTGCGGACTACTTCTGCAAGACTTGTATATAGTTTTGCTTACATAAGGGTTATGTTTTAGTTTTCATCGGTCTTGGACTGATGCTATGTTGTTTTCATACTGTTAACTGGTTAGTATATCACAAGTTATAAGGTGTGACTGGTATGAATCTTGCCCTTGGATTAACAAAAATCCTTTCATCGTACTGTCCGTCTCCTCTGGGCACAGTTTATCTAACTGAGGTCTGGAGGAGGGGCATAGAGGGAGGAGCCAGTGCACACCCATATCTAAAGTCTTTCTTAAAGTGCCCATGTCTACTGCGGAACCCGTCTATCCCCATGGTCCTTACGGAGTCCCCAGCATCCTCTACGGACTACGAGAAAAAGATTTACCGGTAGGTTTAAAATCTTATTTTTCTTCAGAGCATGTCCTATAAATGGTTCGTAATGATATTGCACTGTACAGTAAACAGAGTTAAAATACATTTATATTAAACAGCACATTATCTATCCATATTCAAATTGATGGCCTCCTTTATGAAGAAAAAACTAATTTGCTCAAACGGAACCTTTGAGTTCCTACCCCTATAATCAAATTGCGTTGGCAGAATGTTATGACTGTTTATGTCGTTCCTTTTAATACATCTTTAAAAACAAGTTGACACAATATAAAAAACCATCTTATAACAAGTCTATGTAAACGTCTCTCTCTGAGCACATTTTATTATGTACTGTATATTTCTGTCCCAGACATTGTTCTTGATCTAATGGCTCCTGCTCATGTGCAACTTTTCCCTTTATGGTTATCAGTGCACACCTCACACACTGGCTGAAGAAGAAATACATAAAAGTGTAATTGACGCTCGAGACAGCAATTTACACTGGGGTTCTGGCTAGTAAC